>NC_056627.2:185188071-185489182 GCF_002870075.4 Lactuca sativa
TCTCGGACTGCCAGCTCATCGACTACGAGTCACAAAACCTTCGAACTACCAGTTCAGTCTCGAGGTAAGAAAATGAAGGCTGCAAAAAGGAAATCCTCTCTCTCTAAACCCAAAGCTAAAAATAGAACCAAAGTCGATTCGACATCTCAAAAGGAGGGAACCAAAGACATTCCGGCTGACTTTGGCCACCCTCTAACCCCTCCTGGCCACTCTTCTGAAATACCCTTCGGAGTTTCAATACCACGATCACACACTCAATGGGAGTCTCCAAATAATCCACCCTCACCTTCCCAACAAGGTGATGTTGCTACTGAACATATTTCCTTGCATCCCCTGTAGCAAACCCAAGAGTCAATTTGGAAAACCCCATTCTTTCTTCACAAGCACAGTCCGAGATTCCTATCTCGGACTCCAAGCATTCCAAAGCAGGAGTTGTCCCTCCTACCTTGCCTTCCACAACTGGTCTGATACCTGGTAAAGGTACAGGACGACCAGGTACTAATGATCCTCTCTGGTCAGATTTTGTTAGCAGGGCTCATACAAGGCATCCAAGCTCACCAGATCCCAAATTGAAGCAACTCTCATTTCGATGAGAAACAGGGCCATCCAAAGCAACTTACCCTTTGTTGCTCCAACTAATGAAATTGTTGATCTAGAGTTCACCTCAGGAGGAACACAAAACAACATTGTCTCAGATAATCCACCCAGAACTCAACATTATGACACTTTCCACCCCGATCCTGATGAAGAGCTTTCAAATGAAGTTTTGTTTAATGATGATAGTGCCTCTATTGCTGCTCCACCACAGTTTCCCTCATTTTATCTTCCAAATAAGCCATCTTCTTCTAGGCCAATGTATGATTTTGGGCTCACTCTCCTCCTCTTCTCACGAGCCTGTTGATGAAGAGATCAAGATTAATGATCCAGACCAAATGCATCTCGGAGATGAAACATAATCTACTTCTGCTAAGCCAATTAATACAACCAATGCAACTCAGGTTGGCCCCTTTGAACCACCTATTAATCAAGATGATAACGCCAAGTCTTAGATCTCCACCTCGGACACGAGATCATCAGATGGTAATTATGTTGATCCCTTTTCCATATTGGAACTCCAAGACAATGTCTCTGAAACTATCAAAAAGGTCGAATCAATTGAAACCTCTATGGCCTGACTCGACTCCAAGATTGATGCCAAGGTTTCCGGCCTAGACTCTAAGCTGGATAACATTTTACTCTCATTGTCCGAAGCTACAATGTCTGGACCAACAACTGTTGAAAGGGAAGCTCAGCTCGATCAACTTATTTCCCTCTGACTCAAGCACACAGTTGATGAGGTCGAACATAAATATAATGTAAGCCTCAATCACTACCTCGACACCATTACCATAATGTTGAAGGTTCATGATGATATGATTGCTGTAACAAATGGGCTTATTAAACAGACCCACATCCGCCATGAAAAAAACTCGGAGAATAGAAAAGGAAACCAAGAAGAAAGACAAAATGAACTTAATCATGCAACAAGTTCTTATCAAGATTCTCAGGGCCTTCCGAGTCACAAATTTGATGAGATGCTCTCAATCCTTGCATCCCTCTTTGATCACTTAAAGGCTCAGGCTCCCATAAGTGAAACCTATGATGCCTTAACACTGCAGATGAATAAAAGCTTTCAAAAGGTATTCGTTCGATTCTTGGAACTCCAGGAGTCCATATTGCTTGCACCGGTTGCTGAGTCATCCACTGCAAGAGGGGGAGAAGGGCCTAGCAGGAGAAATCAATCCATTCTCTGGAAACTTGTCTCGGAGTTCAGACTCCGAGATGAAGACTATGATGATTCCTTGCAAGTTCTTACAGGTTCTCCAAATGATGGTGATGATGATGATGATGATGATCAATATAAGTATATCACCAATGCTATTGTAGGGATTCCAGCTCCAAGGAAATTCCCAGCCAAAGTGTTATCCGAGGAAGAGCAACGGATATGATTGACAGTCTCATGGCCATCAAATATGGCTGATGAACTTCAATGAAGCCGTGAAGTGGCCAAGGAAAAAACCAAACTAACATTTGATGCCTTCCGAGCCACCAAATCGATGCTGCATCCGATTCCCTCACCAAGGATTGCTCCCATTTATGAATTCTCTCCTCTTCGGAAGCCTGATGATATTCCTGAAGAGCCCTTGATTTCCTCCCCTCCGAAATTCTCCATTGATGAAAACATGTAACACATTTTCTCGTTCCTCAACAAACAGCAAGATAAGGGAAAGAAACCCATCTCAGAATTTTACAGCTTCGAGACTCCTGTTAAAGTGAAAACTGGTTGGTCTCATGAAGAAATCAATCAAGCCCTCGAGGAAAGCATCCGGATCCAAGCCCTTAAAGATAATCCTGATCTGATTCTAGGGATTTCCCCTCTTTGCTGAGAAGGGATAATACATGACTTGGATATAGTGCCATTTATGTATTATGATCTCCCAAATCAAGACTCCGACCAGATTGAGCTACCCATCTCTCCATACAACAAATTCTACACCAAGTTCGCTCCTCTCCACCCAGAAGATGATCCATAAATGATCATCATAACTGAATGTGAACACTTAAATACTTTTTACTCCAAGAATGCACTTTCCTAAAAAGAAGTATGGTCATGGAAAAGAACCACCAAGATCTCTAAGTTCGGAAGGAAAATCCTAACCAAATTTGAATTAAACTGAGATATTGGCAGAGGGATTGATTGATGAATCCGTGTTTGGGTTTGTGTATATGCAAAAGAAGAAGAACAAGAAGGACTTCTTCCGAGTCCTTAACAAGCATCTAGTTCCCACCAAATTCCTTCGAAAGTTTATCAATCATGCATCAAAGTCAGAAGCACCAGAGCATGTGAAGGCAAAATTCATAAGTCAGCTTCAGTGGTATATCGAATTCAGAGATTGGTTGTACCGGGCGTATGTGTTTATCAAGGAAGAATCGAACTAAGCTAACTATATTGCTAAGTTCACTTAGGAGGAGATTTTTGGAACCTGAAAGTGAACCTCTAGCAATCTCTAATTGTTGAAGATCCAAAGTCAGTCTTGAGTCCAAAATGTGTGGTTGTACGAGATGGAGTTAGAGTCTGAAGTAAAGCAAATTATGAGATGAAGAAATGATCCGAGATCAAGTGTTTGTCTATGCATTAATTATTTATATCTTTTTGTATGATGTAACATTTCATAGGACCAAGTCTCTTTTGTTTATTTGGATAACGAGATTGTCAGAAGTTGTGTGATTATCCAGTCCTTTGTATGTTGATCAGTTTGTACATTGTTCCTCCTTGACTATTTAATGAGTGATTTATTGACAAGAATAGTGTGAATTGTTCTTCAAAAGATAGCATATTCTTGTATTAACTCTCTTTCACCTTTCTCTCATATCAAACTCTTTCAAAACATTCTTCTTATTCATTTATTGTCTTTACCTTGATATTACTCATAGTTCTTCATTTATTACATAAGTAATTTGTTGATTTCTCACTTCAAGTCTCAACTGGTATTACCAGACTTGACTGGAACATATAATTAAAATCGGACATTGATCTTAAGCATTAACTCAAGGTTTGAGTTTTCAAATCTTGTCCCTACGCATCATATCTTTGTTCTCACATACCACGAGATGTTGAAGAGCGATATCAGACAGTTTCTAAGAGGGTCTAGTTGCAAGACGTTGGATGATATGGTGGTGCGAGCCAGAGAGTGGTAGATTGACTTGGAGATGGAGAAGAAGAGGAACTCGAATCAGGTTTAGGGTTATGAGGGTTCGAGAAATAGGCCCAAGGTTTTTGATTTGCGATCAATAGGCAAGCAGGTCCAGTGCCGTTGCGGCACATGCATCAACACACACGCTGGGGCGTGTAGGGTGGGTGGTTCTGGCTGCTTCAAGTACAGTAGGATGGGTCACTTCAGCATGGATTACACTGCCACCCTCACCACCTAGGTATTTGATCTGATTTTCTTCCATTGTAATCAGAGAGGCCAATAAGAAGGCCAACTTCCTGAGTTTAGAAGCAAGAGGTCTAGTTGTAGCACCCGTTCCAGCGACACTATGGATTACTGATGGTTATCTGGGCAAGGTGGAGGTGCATTTTGTGAGGAGCATGGCATTTCAATTGACAGTCGAGGAGGCTAGTGCGACACCAAATGTGGTGACGGGTACATATCTTATCCTTATATTTTATTTATGCCAATTTTTCCTGCTTAAATATGTGTTTTGTTTTGGATTCATTCCTTGTGAACGGTATCTCTGCGTTGGTCTTGTTTGATTCGGGGGCTACCCCATCCTTTGTATCTCTCGCTCCTAGCAAGATATTAATCGATGCTCCCAGGGAGTTTGATTGTCCATTAGAGGTTAAGATTGCTAACGATTGTCATGTGCGAGTTTTGGGGGTTCAACGGGTGTGTATATTGTAGTTGTTCAGTGAGTGGTACCTGATTGATTTGGTTCCCATTCCTTTTCGCAAGAGCAAGGTCATTGTTAGGATGGATTGGATGAGACCTAATGGGGTGATGATTGATTATGAGCATCATTTGGAGCATATTTGGACTCTAAGTGGGGGAGAGTTGGTGATTCAGGGAAAGGGTGTTCAGTGTGGGTCAGTTCTATGTTCAGCCGCTAGGGCTAGACGTTATCTTCAGCAAGGTTGTTATGGATTTGTGTCTTATGTGATGGATACATGGGAGAAGGGTAAGGCGACAGTGGGTGATGTACTGATTGTTTAGAAGTACCAGAATATGTTTCTTGAGGATTTTCCCGGTGTGCCTCCGAAGAGACAGGTGGAGTTTCGGGTTGACTTGATTCCAGGTGCAGTTCTGATAGCCAAGGCACCTTATTGTCTAGCACCTCTAGAGATGCATGAGTTATCTACACAATTGCAGGAGCTATTAGACAAGCGATTTATTCGGCTGAGTACTTCGCCATGGGGAGCATCGATCTTGTTTTTAAGGAAGAAATATGGGTCGCATCGGATGTGTATAGATTAAAGAGAGCTAAATATGCTAACAGTGAAGAATCGTTATCCACTCCTAAGGATTAACGATTTATTTGAGCAGCTTCAGGGTGAATCTTAGTTTTCCAAGATTGATCTGCGTTCAAATTACCATCAGTTGGGGTGAGAGAGGAGGATACGTAGAAGACGACCTTCCGAACTCGTTATGGTCATTACAAGTTCGTGGTGATGCCCTTTGGGCTCACCAATGCTCCAACTGCATTCATGGATCTCATGAATCGACTATGTAGGCCTATGTTGGATCGATCTATGATAGTGTTTATTAATGACATCCTCGTCTATTCCAAGACCCAGGAGCTACATGAGGAGCATTTACGGGAGGTATTTTGAGGAGGGAGAGATTGTATGTGAAGTTCTCCAAGTGTGAGTTTTGGTTGTGCGAGGTGGAGTTTGTAGGGTACCTTGTCAATCATAATGGTGTTCTGGTCGATCCTTCCAAGGTTGAAGCGGTGATGAGGTGGGAAGTTTCGAGGTCTCCATTTGAGATTTGGAGTTTCCTTGGATTGGCCAGTTACTATCGAAGATTCATTCAGGATTTCTCCAAGATAGCGGTTCCTTTGACCCAATTTATGAAGAAGACCGTCACGTTTCTTGGGGGCCTAAGCAGCATGAAACTTTTGAGACTCTAAGGTAGAGATTGTGTGAGGCGCCAGTTCTGACCCTGCCGAAGGGTGTTGAGAACTTTATGGTATATGGTGATGCATCGATCACGGGTTTACATGCAGTGTTCATGCAATGAGGTCACGTGATTGCTTACGCTTTGAGGCAGCTGAAGCCTCGTGATGCGATTTATCCTACACACGATTTAGATTTGGGGGTTGTAGCTTTCACCCTCAAGATTTGGTGACATTACCTCTATATGGTATGTTGTACTATCAACACAGATCACAAGAGCCTGAGGTATTTGATGGATCAGCCGAATCTGAACATGAGACAGCGTAGATGGTTGGATGTGGTGAAGGATTATGATTGTGAGATACTTTATCACCCAGGGAAAGCCAATGTGGTGGCCGAGCTCTCTGCTACAAGGCGGTTGCTGCCCCGATCAGGGATTTGTGTTTGAGAAGGACATTGGTTACCCCACTCTTGGAGCATATTCGAGAGGATTAGGTTGAGGTTAATAAGGAAGAGAACCGGAAGAGTGAGTGCATAGTGGGTAAGGTGGCTTCCTTTGATTATGATGGTTAGGGATTATTGACCCTTCATCAAAGGGTGTGGGTTCCATATTAGGGCGGTGCACGTCAGGTATTGATGGAAGAGGTGCACAAGTCAAGATTCTCTATTCATCCCAGAGCAACAAAGATGTATAGAGATTTCAGGCTCGCTTATTGGTGAGCATGCATGAAGCAAAATGTGGCCTAGTACCTAGAAGGTGCTTAGCTTGCAGGAAAGTCAAGGTCGAGAATCAGTGACCCCATGACAAAATGGAGTCATTGGGTGTTCTTGTTTGGAAATGGGAGGAGATTACAATGGATTTTATTACCAAATTGCCTCAGACGACAAACATAGTGGATTCGATATGGGTCATCGTGGATCGGTTGACCAAGAGTGCACATTTTATTCTGATTCAAAAGATTATTTCGACGGAGAAGCTAGTCGATATCTACATTCAGGAGGTGGTGGCACGACATGGGGTGTCAGTTTTTGTGGTCTCTGATAGGGATGTTCGGTTTACTTTCAGGTTGTGGAAGAGATTCCATGAGGAGCATGGTACTCATTTGCATTTAAACAAGATTTTCCACCCGCAGACTTATGGACATAGTGATCGAACTATCCAGACATTAGAGGACATGTTGCGGGCATGTGTACTGGGATTTAGCGGTAGTTGGGATACGTATCTTCCCTTGGTGGAATTTTATTATAATAACAGTTACCACGCCAACATTGATCGACCTCGTTTTAAGATGCTCTACGGAAGGAAGTGTAAAACCCCGATATGTTGGAGTGACGTCGGTCAGCGGGTCATGAGGAGTATCGAGGTGGTACTCAAAATGATGAAATTGATCCATCAGGTACAAAGCAAACTTCAGACAGCTCAAAGCCGGCAGAAGAGTTATGAAGACAGACGCCAATTAGTTTTAGAATTTCAGGTTGGGGACATGGTACTCCTGAAGGTCTCACCTTCGAAAGGTGTCATCAGATTTAGGAAGCGGGGTAAGCTAGGCCCCATGTATATTGATCCTTTCAAGGTGATAGCCTGGGTGGGCAGGGTTGCTTATCGTTTGGAGTTGCTCGATGAGCTCAGTCTGATTCACAACATTTTTCATGTCTCTCAGCTGTTGAATTATTTGGTTGATGATTCTGCAATGATTCCATTGGAGGACATTTAGGTGGATGATTGCCTAAATTATATAAAGAGACTAGTGGTGATCCTTGATAGGAGGACGAAGACCTTGCAGAACAAGGTGGTGGATCTTGTGAAGGTGGAGTGGCAGCATCAAAAGGGTTTAGAGTGGACATGGGAGCCTGAGGACAAGATAAGGGAGCTTTATCCCCTAATCAGCCTCCTTCCCTCTAAAGATACCCCACAAAACCCTAGGCATTTTTGGTTCATTCTTGAGCTATTGGTTGAGTGTTGGCCCTTTTGGTGCATTAAAAGAAGAAGATACCTGGTGGTGGTGCATTGTTGGAGTTGGAGCCTCTAGATCCAGAGATATCTTCTTCATTGCAAGCTTCTGGAGGTAAAAAGTACTTACCTTGATGATTCTGTTGTTGAGATCTCATTTATGGGTAGATTTAGGAGCTTTTGGTCCCATGACCTTGGTTCTTGGGAGTATGGCCTGCTCCAAAACCTTAGGGTGACATTTATTTGTAGATCTAAGGACCTTGAAGCATAAAAAACGAGTCTTGGTGGTTTTGTTTAGACCATGCATGATTTGTGGACCTTTATAAGATGTTTTGGACTCATGGTTTTGGTATTGGGTCCTTGTGAGCCGTGAAAGTTGGTAAAGTCACCAACTAATGGATTAAGACATCATTTGGGAGTAGATCTAAAGTTTGGACGTCAAAGTCTTAGTGGGATAAGTCACTTGTTGAGAGAAAGGATCTTTGACCTGTACACTAGACATACATTTGAGTATGTTGCACATACTGGGTTTGAGTCCAATAAGTGATTGCATCTCGTACGCAAGGCGTACTCTCGTGGTATGCGGGCGTACTTGCCAATTGGACTTTTGGGCTAGTTAGGCCATTTTGGGGTTTTGGGTTTCATATTTACACCCAGTAAGGGAAGGATAAAATGGTCTTTTACCCTAGGAGTCGAGAGTAAGTACTTAGACCCTCCGATATGGTTTATGCCCTCATTATTAATTAGGATGTTATTTAATCGTATTTAGTGTCGAGATTTCACGGATTAGTAGCCCGAGCATTTACCTGATTTTCCAGTAGATTGAGGTAAGTCTCCTCACGGTGTTTGACGGGTCGAAGGTACCAATGCCGACTCATGGATGATTGTTATTTGTATGCTAGTTGTCTGTGTGACCTTGCATGTGTGTATGCATATTATGTATGGTGGGTGGCGCCCGATGCTAGGCGGGGCTTGATATGTGCGTTGGGCAGGGTCCATCATATGATACAGACAGATCTGTTCTGAGCAGGGCTCGATGTCGGGCGGGGCCCGTTGTTTGTTAGGCATGGCCCTAGTGTATGTTTGATATGTATGGTATGAGGTCTTCTAGGGAACTCACTAAGCTTTGTGATTACAGTTTTCAGTTTATGTTTTAGGTACTTCCGGGTCGAAGGGGAAGAGCTCAGGTTGGTCGCATTACATCCACCATGATTTTACACTTATTTGACCCTGATGTACTCTTGGGATGTTTTCCAAATACTTTATGGTTTTGAAAAACATGTTTGAATGATGGTTTATTTAATTTAAAAACAAACTTCTTGGTTTTGAGTTTTTGGACGTTACATGAAAGTTTCATGAATTTTTAAATGGATAATGAAAAGAAAGAGAAGAAATTACTTGGTGACTCAGGCTTTGACTGCAACTATTGTCATATAAAGAATCATTTTGCAAAGGAATGCTTGTTGCGAAAACAGAATGAGAGGAAAGAAAAAGGAAAACATGAAGCCTATTATGTGCAGAAAATTGAGGAACTTCGCAAGAATTCTAGCAAACCTATTCTTGTGGTGACTGAAGACAACATTGATGATGGAAATGTGGAAGTATGATCAACTAACTCAGAAGATGATGAAGTTCGGAGATCAGCTCATAGTGAATGTTTGATGGTGAATACTAAGAAGAAGGATAGTGGAGGAAGGTGTTTGATGGTGATAATGTTGGTTCTGAAAGTCAAGATTATTTTATAGATGAAGGAACAGTTTCAGATGCTTTTTTTCTACAAAGACTGTTAAAGAGCATGTCTCTGAGTGTGAAAAGGGAATTGACAAGGTACATTCTATTCTTAAATCTCTTGATATTCCTGTTTCTCATAATATATCTGAATTAACTGATTTGTGTAATGTTGTTTTTGATTTTAGTGATAGTTTAAAGCGAACTCGCATAAGAAATCGTGATCTTGATGATACTCTTAGCAGGAAAATTTTTAAGAAGAAAGATGTTTGTGAATATATGCATTGGAATTAGCTCTATTTAGGTCTAAAGATGATGTAATAAAGCTTAAGAATGACAATAGGGTTGTTTTGAAATAAAGAAATATCTTTTGTCTTATTGAAAAACAACTTTATACTAACATTACACAATTGCATCTTGATTGTGAGATAGGAAAGGATTTCATAAAATGATTTTGCCTTTCTTAGAATTGAAAGAAGATGAAAGTGATATTGAATATTATAAATCAGTTTGTGACTCTTACAAGGTTGGACTTGATAAAATTGAAGAATACATTAAGTACAAAGATAACAAAAAGAAGCTAAATGATATTTACTAGAAAAGGATAAACAACAAAATAAAATTGATTCAATTTAAATATGTAACTTTTTATGTAAGAAATCAAGTTTAGAAGAAAATCTTAATTATGAGAATATGTCTGAATTTGATGAAACCAAAAAGAAATTTAATTTTTTAAGATTCAGTTGAGTTTGAATAGTTTGTTCAAAATGATGCGATGAAACATTTAAATGTTCAAGCAACAATTTTCCAAAAATCTAGAAAACTCCAAATCAAGTTTTTGTGAAAAGGGGACTTGACAAAAATGAAACTTCAAAATTAACGTCAATGGTAAACCTTGATAATGCGAAAGGTTGTGAAGAATTCTTTTGGTCTGCATCAATTGAAAATGATGATGAAATGAAAGGTTTTTCCGAATTGACTTTTGGAAAACCAAAGGGAAATATGTTTCGGAACCACTGATTAATGTGATTTTTTCACAAAATGAAGTTGGACCAAGGGAACAAAAGAAGTTCCAATTGAGATTCAAAAGGAAAATGTGGTGAAAATCAATTCCAAAAGGAAAACAAATGTGACATATCAAAAATCTGTTAAAGAAATAAAAGCAAAGAGAAGAGCAATGAAAGTTAGAATAAAAAGTACTTGATTAAAAGAAAACAATTATGGAAGAAAAGGGAAATTCATAATAATGTTTCTGGTTCTAAGAATAAAAAATCAAAAGTTTGTTGGTGCAAAAACAACATACAATCAAAATACTAATTCACTAATTCTTCAAATAGTAAATCCAAGTCATCAACAAAAACAAAGTATATTCTGAAGAAAGATATGAAAGAACATGATGCTAATATCGTAGCATATAATGCAAAAATAAAAGAAGAAGAAGAAATTTTTCTGGGAAAGATGGCACAACAAAGAAAGCGAATTCTAATCGAAAAATTTCTTTTGTTGAAATAAATCTCTGTGATGAAAAAACTCAAGTTTTCAAAATTGAAAAATGGGTGAGTAATAATTTGATTAGAAAATCATTTTGGATTGATAAAACAATGATTTTTCCTATTTCATCTTCTAAATCAAAGTTCTCATCAGGCTGAAGATGGTTTGGATTCCTAAATCTGCTTAATTTTGTAGGTGATACATGACAAGCAAAATGATTCAGAATGGTATGTTGAGAGTGGATGTTCTCGTCATATGATTGGAAGGAAATCACAAGTGAGAGAATTTCGGACTTTAAAAGATGGTGGAAGAGTGAAATATTGAAATAATGCAACTGTAGAAATCAAAGGATATGGAATGATAACAAATGGCAATTTCACTATTCGTAACGTAGCTTATGTAGAAGGTTTACAACACAATCTAATTAGTGTTTCTCAGCTTATATTAGGTAATGGTCTTAAAGTGTCTTTTGACGAAGAAGGATCATAAATTATACACAAAGAATTGGAGAAAACTATTTTGAGATCAAAAAGAAAAGCCAAAATGTATCCTCTCAACTTAAATCATATTCAAGGAAAACCTTATGTGTGCCTGCTTGCGAAAGCATCTTTATATGATAGTTGCTTGTGACATAGGAGATTTTCACATATCAACTTCAAAGACATTAATAAACTTGTTCTAGGTGATCTTGTTAAAGGCCTTCCACTTCTCAAATATGAAAAAGAACATTTTTGTGCTGATTACGAACTGGGAAAACAAAGCAGGAAAAGTCATTCTGCGGTCATGAATACCGAGATAATTGAACCACTGGAATTAATACATATAGATATTTGTGGTTCATCATCATTTTAAAGCATTGGTGGTAACAAATATATTTTAGTTATTGATGATGATTTTTCTCGTTTAATTTGGGTATTCTTTCTTAAACAGAAATCTGAAACAACTCAAAAGATGATTGATTTTATCAAGAAATTGAACTTCAATTGAGAAAGCATGTTCGGAAGATTCGAAGTGATAACGGAATATAGTTTAAGAATTATGTTTTTGATGAGCGCTTAAAAAATAGGAATTAGTCATAACTTTTCATCTCCACATACTTTACAACATAATGGTGTTGTTCAAATATGGAATTGCTCTTTACGTGAAGCTACGGGAACCATGTTTTCCTTCACAAAATTGTCATTATACTTTTGGTCCGATGCAATTGCAACCGCTTGTTTTAAACAAGATTGTTCTTATATCAATAAACACTTTTTGATTATACATTATGAGATTTTAAATAATCGCAAACCTAACATGAATTTTTTTCTTGTTTTAGTCTATAGGTGTTTCATCTTTAATTGCAAAGAACATTGTAACAAGTTTGATACGAAATCTGATGAAGCAATATTTTTGGGATAATCTGTTCACTCAAAAGCGTATCGTGTGTTGAACAAGAAGTAAAAGAAAATGGAAGAAACCTAATATGTTACCTTTGATGACAAATATGTGAAATCAATTCAGAAAGAAGTTCTCTCAATAGGAAAAAAAATTCGAATTCATGCATGCAAACAACTCCTCTTACGAATCTTTATGAGGAATTTTAAATTTGTTTGATGAATTTGAAAAGGCAATATCACTTGAATCCAAAGAAACAGAAAATCATGGTGATGAATTGTTAAAGTTGGTTGATGAAGTGTTACAAAATGTTGAAACTTCGAAAGAAAATATTTTTTCTACAACTTGTTCTGTCGAGGGAGAGAGTGTAGAAAATTTTGATTCTCTTTTTACTTCTTCTTCATCTCCAATAATAGAAAATATTTCACAATCAACTGAAAGAAATATTAATGATTTTGTGTGTGTGTGGGGGGGGGGTTTAAATCCAAATTTCCCAGGGAGAATTTAATTCTAAATTATCAGGTGAAAGAACTTATGAAAATGGAGATGATGCTCAATCTGAAGTTGAAGAAATTAACGTTGAGTTAAACACTAATTATGATCTTAAGTATCCACCTTTGACGAAATGGAAAAGAGATCATCCATGAACTCAAGTTATCGAAGATACTTTTTAGGGGTTTTGACTCATTCGCAACAAATGGATAAACAAGCATCTTTGAATGCTATTGAAGAATTTTGCATGTTTAATTCCATCATATCTAAAATCGAACCTCAATCTGTTAAAGTGGCTCTTGATCAGGCAGATGGGGTCAAAGTTATGCAAGAAGAACTGAATGAGTTTGAAAGAAACAAAGTCTGGAGATTGATTCTAACTCCGACGAATGCATCAGTTGTTGATATAAAGTGGGTATTTCGGAAAAAAATGGATAAATAAGGAAATGTAGTTCGAACAAAGCACGACTTGTGGTCAAAGAATATTGTCAAGAAGTAGGAATAGATTATGAAGAAACGTTTGCTCCCATCGCAAGACTGGACTCAGTTCACATCTTTTTAGCATATGCATCTCACAAAAATTTTGAATTATTTCAAATGGATGTGAAGTGTGCATTTCTCAAAAGAGAACTTGAATAAATCCTTTATGTTGAAAACCTCCAGGCTTCGAAAATGAGAAATTTCCTGATCGTTGCTATGTGCTAGATAAAGTGGAGTACGGTCTGAAGCAAGCTCCTCATGCATGGTATGAAACTCTAACCAGATACTTAAAACAATCAAAATTTAATAAAGTTTCAATTGATCCTAACTTCTCTCATAAGAAAGCAGGAAATCAATTGATGATTGTTCAAATTTATGGTGATGACATCTTTTTAAGTTCAACAGATCCTAATCTACAGCTGAATTTCGTCAATTTATGGAAACAAAATTTAAAATGATTTCTATGGTCCAATTAAAGTTTTCCTTGGACTAAATTTTAGAAAGAGTTCGGAGGGCATATTCATCAATCAAGAAGCTTTTACGAAGACTGTACTTGCAAAATTTGGCATGAATGGTGATCCGAAGGTTAAAGTTCCGATGGAATTTAGGATGAAGTTCACTGCTTCTTTTGATAAACCTAGAACATATCGTACGTTATACAGGAAGATGCTTGTTTCCTTATTGTATCTAACATTTAGGCATCCTGATATTATGTTTATAGTTTGCTATTGTGCGAGATTTCAAGGTAATCCACAAGAACCACATATGATGGCATTGAAGAATATTTTCAGATATCTTCGTAAGACTAATTCTCTTGGGTTGTGGTATCCGTCTAAATCTGGGTTCTTTTTACATGCATATTCTGATGCTGATCTCGAAGGTTGTGGTATTGATTGCAAAAGTACATCGGGTGGATGTCAATTTTTAGATGGAAAAATTGTTAGCTGCAAATCAAAGAAACATACATGTGTTTTGTTATTAACTGCTTAAGATGAATACATTGTTGCAACTTCGTGTAATTCACAAATAATTTGGATTTAAAGTCAACTACGAGACTATGGAATTAGCATGTAAAATATTCCATTGTGTTATGATTCAGAAAGTGATATACAAATTTGTTATAATCATGTTCAACATTCAAAGACGAAACACATTGCTTTAAGATATCATTTTATCAAGGATCATGTTGAAATACATTTTGTACGCTCAGCAGATCAATTGGCTGGCATATTCACGAAAGCATTACCAAAAATTTATTTAACAAAATTTTACAAGGGCTTGGAATGATTAAAGCAGAATTAGTTTTGAATTCAAACTCTTGAAAGAACAAAATGGTTGTTGTTTACCTCCGGTGTGATGTGAGCTTTGCAATCGTTCGAATTTCTCTTGTGAACAACATACTTAGTTGTGAGAAGGTGTGATTTTCACAGGCTAGTGCTCTAGGTATTTGTTCTTTTCCTTTCTTATTTTCATTCTTTGTTTACTATTCAAATATTCAAAAATCCAAAAATATTTTCTAATTCTTTTCAAAAATTAAAAAAAAAAAGATTTTCTTTTCTTTATATTTTGAAAAATCCAAGAATATTTTATTTTGTTGAACATTAATATGTTCGCGTACTCACAATGAATTAACGCTCGCTTACCATCCTTTCTTTCTACCATAACTATTTCGACTTCACGTACACCCTTGACTACCAAGTATAACCAAATTTGGTATATGGGCTACAAACATTATGTGTTCATGATCGTAAATTCATTGTCAACATGATTTAAGTGAAACCCAACAATTCTTTTCCCAATATATTATTCTTCATCTATTTCATTTCATATAAATTGTAACTTTGAGATTTCTGGTAAATACCAACTAGGGTTGATGTTACAACAAAATCTGTGTTTATGATCTCTTGGTCATCGTTACCAAGATGGTGAAACCCAACAATCATTTCCTAAAAATGAATTGACGGTGAACATTTATGTTCTAGCATTAAACAAATGAATTTACGGTTGAAATTCTTATATTTCGCAATGCCTTATCCTTCATTGTTCAAAATCTCATAATTTTTGTTTGTCAGGCCTTAATGAAATTAATTGATTAGATTAATTTCTTCCCAAATAGGTCTAATTTTATTTTTCAAATTATGAGCTTTCCGTCTGAACATTTTTTTTTATCTCGATGATACTTACTAATCACTATAGCATTTTTTTGCTAACTTGAACTTGACTACACCGGTTAATCAAGTATTTCCTTTCGTATCTCTGCGCTTATGTTAAGTTGCATCAATGATCGGAAATGAGCCTTCCCATGAAACCTATGAAAAGATTCCTTTCGTAACTTCTTAACAAGTTGTCGATCGTAATTCAATGGGAAAATAAACAAGCACTTCTTAGTCTCTCTTGACTTTGAAGGAAGAGAATCTATGCCCAGGATCTAACTACCTGTATATCAAAGATTCTTTGATATCACTACTTATCTGATTTTTTCTTTAATTTGCTTCTATATTTTCATTTGGCACACATTTGCACTGAAATCTGTGATTTCACAAACTTTGTATTCTGATTGGTTACGAAGTTTCAATGCGCTTGCAAAAGTCAATACTAGTCGTAATTCCAATGGATACTATTTCAATTTGTGGAAATTGAATGGTAGATCAGTGATTTCGAAATTTTTGCAATCTGAAATGACATTTTTCATTTGAATTTTAAAATTCAAGGGATGTATTCTAAGGGGCTGACATCATGATGATCGATAAACGGCGTTTTAGGTTGGTTACAGAGAAATGATGAGCTGACAACATATTATTGGACCATTATATTTGGAATGATGGGCATGATTCCATTTACTGACATATGAGTTGCAAAGCATTTAATGCATGGTGGTGGTTTTTCTCTTTCCACTCCATTAACCAATTCAAATTCAAATTCAAATTCTCTTTCCATATATAAACCCTAAGAGTTATCCTTTTTACTCTTTACACTCACAAACTCTTCAAAGAACATAATGATCACCGATTCTCTACTCTCATCAAATGTCTTCTTCTAATCGTGTTTGTTTCATGGAATAATCTTCATCTTATACAATGTTGAAAATTAAGCTTAATCAGAATATGGTTGTTGTTTTGGATCCTTTGATGTGCTCTCAATTGGTACAACCCTTGATCGTCTATCTAGATCATTATGTGTTGTAGAAAGTTTTGATTATGTTCGATTATGTTCCTATTTCTCAACTATCGATAGCGTACTCTACTGCCATTTACAACAAGAAGTCGGAGAAAATGAATTTTGAAATTCAAGGGCACAAGACTTCTATTTCAAAATCAAAAAATTGCAAGTTGCTAGGGATTCCGATTACTGAGGATTCTATATCTCCTTATTCAATTCCTGCAAAGAAAATCATTTAGGTCTATCAGCAAATGGGGTACAATTATGATTTTTCTGTTCTTTCCAAATTTAAGAAGTATGCTCTTCCTCCTATTTGGAATGCTCCATTCACAATCATGTTCAAATGTTTTTCTAAGAGGGTAACTGGTTCTGATAGTGCAAGTCTTATTTTCCACACTTTATTGTATGGACTTTATTGGGGGAAAATGTTGATTTTGGAATAGTTTTGTTGGAACAATTTGTTCAAAGTTCTATTTCGAATATGAAAGATACAAAAAATTTCATGTGCTCATTTTTGGTCCATTATAGTTCGAAATGGTATGTATCATTATCATATTTTAGAGATGAGAGATGTTGTAATTTCTAATATCCCCAAGATGCAAACTATGGCATTTGTTACTTCTGATCCGAAGAATTTCATAATTGTGCGATCCATTTCTGAAACAATGTTTTATAGGGTTCCTGCTAATAACCCAATCATTGTTGAATATAAGAAAAAAGTTGTTAGTACTAAAGGTGATGGTTCTGAATCATTACAAGAAGATGTTCCAAAGAAAAAATGAAAGAGTTCCAAGCGAAATGAAAAATCCGTTGCACGTGCTTCAAAGAAATCTAGAAGGCACAAGAAATTAAAGTTAATGAAAGTTGTTATTGAAGAAGAATCAAGTGAACACACCCAAAGTCTTGTTCGATATGAAAAAGGAATATATTATAAAAAATGATGAAGACATAGAAAATGATTCGCAAAAAATAACCACCATTTCATAACCAATTCCGACATTTGTATCTGCTTCACCTGTCTTTTCGCACATGGAATCAGAAGCTGAAAATTTCAAGTAGCTTATTGATAATCCTTTCTTAAATATTTCACAAACCCCTCTAACACCACCTATTCATTCTAACATTTATGATTCTACTTCAATTCCAAAAAGTACCACTTTTGATCCAATTTCTCATATCTCCACAAAACCTTTTAAGATTCCTATTTTCAATGAATCTACAATCACTTTTGTGTCAAGAACCACAACGACTACAGAACCTACACCAGAGGCTTCTAATTTTGAATCCCATAGGGAGGAGATTAGGATCTCATACATTACTGATGTGGGACCAAATGTCAATATTGGTGTGAACTTGTCTCAACCTCATGTTTCTGAAAGAATCTGCTTCTGTTCCTCCCATTTCTGATGATTTTGATGAAGAAATCTTAATGAAAGATGATTCAGGGTCACTTGAAGATATTGTTGTTATAGATTTTTCTTTTCAAGGTGAAAGTGATAATGATGATGATGCTCTAATGACAAAAGGTGATTGCAAAATATCAACCTATTCACAACTAGAAAAACAGCCTTTTACGACGCTCATTACGCGTCGTAAAGGGCTCAGACGACGCGCAAATGCGCGTCAAGGAAGGCCCTGTCATAAAGACACACGACGCGCTTTTGCGCGTCGTCTATAGACGACGCGCATTTACGACGCTCCTTTACGACGCGTGTTTACGACACGCATTGCGTATCAAGAAAGCCCTGTCATAAAGGAAGACGACATGCATTCGCGTGTCGTAACCTTACGACGCGCGTGTTAATGACACACAATGCGTATCAAGAAAGCCCCTGTCAAGAAAGGCCATGTCATAAATGAAGATGACACACATTTTTGCGTATCATAATTTTAAATGTTTAAAAAAATATTATTTATAGATCTACTAATTTTCAAATTAAATTTGTATTTAATGTATCATAATAGAAAATAAAATATCATATAGAAAAAAATACAATCCATTGCATAAAATTTAATGTCATACAAATTATCATATACAAAAAAAACAATCCATTGCATAAAATACAATCCCTAACTATCTAACCTATAAAATGCCACATTTCCAATGTAAAATAGTGAAACTAGTATAAGCTTTTTTGCAGTGTCAACATTTAGTGGTTTGGCTCTTGTCCATCCCATTATTCTTCCAAAGTGTATAAGTAATAATGCAGTTGCCATTTGCTGAAACATTTCCAAAATAAAGTTAAACAACAACTTATAATAATAGTTTACTGGTTAAATTGATGTAATGATGAAAGTACAAGTGTGTTTCTATATTTGGCACATAATAGTTGGCTGGTAAATGTATTTCATGTTACTTATAAGGTAAGGAGGGTCATGGAAAATGCATACTCCATGAAAAATGCTTTGTTTATGAAAACCATGGCCATTGATGCAATTCCATATGATAATGTAGCAAATAAACTACATGGTGGATAAGCATATGTTATAAGAAGCCTCAATATTCCAAAGAAACAAACAGATAACACACATAAAAAAGTAAAAATCTTGCAATAGAAAAAAATGATAACACACAAAGAAAAAAACAGATAACACACAAACAAACAGAGTCCCAAGCCTAGATTTTTTTGAAAAAAATCCATCATCTTCCAAATTAAGCAATCCAGTAAACATTTCATGACAAAGGCTCTTCTTATAAATCTATCTCCCAACATTTTAATTCAATTTTGTAATTTCTTTAAATGGGTCTCATAAGCGGTAATTTTGTAAATATTTACAAATATAAAGCTTAAAAGCAGGTTTTCAGTGGAGATTACCTATAGCAGAAACTTGGTATCCTGATGCTTTGAAAAGTTTATTGAATCGGAATGACAAATATGGAACTTGCCCTAGCTGAGTAATGCACATGATCCATCTTGAGTAGCCATTTGTGGGGCAAAGCTGTTAAAAGAATATATTATATAATTTAACAGATTTCTTAGTTATAAGCTTTTTTCTCAATTACATAAAAGAAAAATGATTAATATACTTGGGGTTTAATTTTGCATCTTTACCTTCTTTTCTTTTTTCCTTTCTCGCCATTGACGCTTCTTTTCCTCCTCTTGTTGTTGTTTTAAGATCCGGTCATCAATATCTGTTTTTTATATAACAACATCGGCTACCAAGTCTTCACCAACTGGGGAGGGTATTCACGTCTTTTGCATTGACTGAATCCCTATCCCTTTCTTTCATCTTTTTGGGTGGGACAGAATTGTAATTTTTTATTTTTTCTCTCATTTACATTTGTTACTAAATCATGATCCAATTTATTCATACCTTGCTCAGTAAAGGTTCCAGGATCTTTCCACTTCTTTATGTTTTCAAATTGCTGCACATACAGTAAACCAACTTGGGAAATTTCCAAAGTAATGACATTTTTTAACTTTCAAAAGGGTAAATATATCATATATTAGGGATCAGGTTGTTAAAGAAGATTGGTGGAATGAAAAAACCTCAATCATTGCACTAACACAAGGATCATCACTCAAGGCTACAATCGACAAAATAATTAATCTGGAAATGATTAGTGTAATGAATTAAAATATATAGAGAATCTTGAATTATATAAAGCAAATAGAAACATGCATCCTTTTAACAAGTTGCAAACAGGGTAAATTGCAGGTAATAGCAACATACTTTACTGGCGTTACTAATATGGGTAATGAAATTTACTTTTTACTCATAATAGCAATGTGCTTAAATTTTGTTACTAATATGAGCAATGTACTTTATTTCTTACATACTATTGCTATTGTTATTTAAAAAATGTAAGTACGTTGTTATTATGGATAACAATTTGGAAACATGCTGCTATTATGTGTAGAAAATGTGAAATGTGATGCTATTAGGGTTACATATGTCTATTATAGGTAAAAAAAATGTAACTATGTTGCTAAAATGGAAAATAAAGTGAAAGTACATTGATATTATAGATAAATAGAAAATACATTGCCTATATTAGGAAAAAAAGTAAAGTACGTTGCTATTTCCTGCAATTTGACAGTGTGAATATGAACCACAACAATGAAGATTGAAGAGAACCATGGTTTTTTTGGTTGTATTGACTTTTTGATATAATTATGTATTCTTTACAACCAGAATAATTAAAAGTTTAAAACAAGAAAAAGACAAACATACCCCAAATTCGGCACTGACTAAAGATTGTATGAAATCCATTAGTTGAAGCTTTTCCCATTTGGAACACAGGAAAGGGTCATCCTTACGTGGTGGGTGCTTCCAAGGGGCACCAAATCGTATTTTATCTTTTACAATTTTTCCCTTTTGGGCATCAAGAGCAAACTTTTGCAAGATTGATAGTGCTCTGTCCATTGCAGGATTGACAAATGTAACCTATAAATAGGGACAAGAATTGACATAATATTCTAAAAAAATAGATAAACAACAAACTAACATGGATCATTTAGTATCTATGAATTTCTGAAGCATAATACCTACTTGCAAATATGTTAGATACGCATCTATAATTTCCTCGAATGTACTTTCTTTATCGTCCATGAGCCTGCATGCCATGATTAATTGACACATAACAAGATAAGAAAAAATAAATCAACATTACTTCATATATTGTATAATGTAAATATTACATACGCCTGGTAGAAATTGCTCTGTTTTAGCGGATATATCTAAAAAAAATGACATAGATTTGGCCCAAGCACCTCAACAATTGAATCCCACTAGATATTAAACAAACAAAATGTGTAAGTTCAGATTTTAAATGCATCCAGAACCAAAAATTTATATAAATATAGCATAGAAGTTTGTTAGAAAAATATCAATATGAACTCACCTCTAGAATCACCATCTTTGACTGTTTTAGAGATCCATTGTATTATCTGCCACAAATTCATACATATAAAAATATTAAGACACGAAAGGGCACTAAAACCTATGGCAACCAAGGTAGGGGAACCATGAACATACAAGATGAAAACTTAGCCTCAACGTATACAGGCAATACAAATCTTAAAGAACATTAAAATAAAAGAATATTACACCTCTGCTATAAAAAATACCAGCCTGGACAATAACAACCTGCTTTCTTTAACAAAAATAGCAGGATACAACTTTTTTCGAACACGAAACTTTATATATATATATATATATATATATATATATATATATATATATATATATATATATATATAATCAAACATGGAAGGAAACTACAACTGAACTCTGTTTTTCTCACTCAGTTTCCAATCACTCTCTGATCTTGGCTCAAAAGCAGTCAAACAATTACAGATTAATGGAAATTCAGTCTGCCTGCAACTACTGAAAGACCCACATAAAGCATAGTTCTTACAAATTTCTCTAGGTTGAGACCAAAACAAATTCCATTCTACTATAGGTTTTACATATGCTTGTTGCTGAAACTACCCTGAGACGTCTATGATGAATCTAGTAGTAAGTGAAGGATTATACATATAATATGTAAAATAACTCTCAATTTCATTGTCAAACTGGTGTGATAGAAATTGAACATGAATCATATCTCAAAACTAAATTACCATCATCAAGAAGAACTACTGATGCAGAATTGTGGGTATACTACTAAGGGTTATATTTGTTGACCATATTTGGGTGTTGACTCATTCGATCATAGAAATTGAGTACAATGCTCTTTCTTTATGGAGATATAACTTTCATTTTTCAGAGTACAATGCATTTAGCCCTTATGCAAATGACCAACAAAAAGGACAAGTATGAACTGTGGTGTAGCTTAACAAGCAATCAAACCTTGAGTGTGAACTGATTCAGATCAACATTATAACCAATAAAGGAAATGCAACAATACAACATGTTCATCACACAAAAGCAACTGATAGACCTATAAATACATCTTTTTCTAATAAATGTGAACGGAGTCAGATCTAAAACATAAAAGCAACAAAATTAAAAGAAAAACAAAGAGATTCAAGAAGAAACAACTAAATCTTCGAGTACTCCATGAATCCTTATGAGTGTGAACTGATTCAGATCTAGAACTCGAAGCAACGATATCACTATAAAAACGAAGAAATTTCAATCTAAAACAGAATTCATGATAGCGACAACAAACTAAAAACCTTTTTCTTGTAACCACAAATTGATGAACAGGTGGTTGTCGAGCTGCTTGTAGTTGTAGTGGCCGATTGGAAGAATCCATCCCAATCACGAACACTATCCATCAAAAAGATCTTCTAGTTTAAAGAGGAGAGATTTAGGGTTGTAGTTGTCGACTGCGAGAGGGATTTAGGGTTTCCTTCGGTTACCCCCTTCACATCTTTGAAAATCTTCATATGGTGGAGGATAGAGACGAGAGAAAATCTAGAGGAGGAGGAGAGAAGAGAAGGTGGAGGTGTCGATTAAGGGTCGCTGAACTGGTAGCTTCGATTGACGAGGATATCTCCTTCATTATGGCACGGTTGATGAGTCATAAATGTCGGAATGGAATTGGGTTTTGAAGCTCTGGAAGAAACCGTAACAAGTGAAGAAGCTCAAACTCTATTCTACAAAGCGGTTTCAAAGTTCCAAGAAGTGGAGGCTTCAAAGTTCCAAGAAGATGCTTTGCTACAATGGTTGATTTTAACCTAGATACAGTAAGAAAGTAGAACACGTCAAAGGAGTAGGGGTCGATTTTTTTCATCTAGGATTCCGGTGTATAAAATAGCGATTTGCTACCAAATTAAACACAAAATAGGTTCATTAGAAGCGATCTAAAAGAGATGAGCCGAGGTCAGAGGTGATTTGAGGTAGATTCGGTAGTGGTGGAGGCGGATTAGGGTTTACAGAGAAAAGTAGAAAGAGAGAGTGAAGGTTGTCGGCTGGTGCCTTGATCGACGTCGATAATTAGGGCAAGAGGGAAAGGAAGAAAAAGGGAGGCGGGCTTTTTAATTTTTTTGGATATCACCCCCCAGCTATTAAGAACGCGCGTTTCCATTAAAATTTATAAAGCGACGTCTTCAGACGACACATAGTTTATCATAGGCGCCCTCCGTGTTTTTTTTAGACACTAATTTAGGGGCACGCAAAAATGCGCGTCCAAAATCCTTAAAATTTTTAGAGAGATGACGCTATTTTTAGGTCACACACTTTTGCGAATTGTAAATCGATGTGTATCATAAATTGCGCGTCGTAAAAGGTTGTTTTTCTAGTAGTGATTATGAATGCGATTTTTTTCATACTCGATGTGTTTCACATAACTAATTTGTGTTTCACATAACTAATTTAGCAGTGCAAGACGGTCTAAAACAAATAAGTCTTATCTTTGAAAATTTTAAATCTTTTTTAACAATAATTTTTGGAAGAAAGAAAGCTACATAAGAATAATAAAGATGATTTTCACTATCAATCAATGTAACGCCATATAGTGTGCATTGGGATACCGAGACTAGTTGGTTCAACGTGCATGATGTTTGAAAATACGATACACCATATAATCACTTTGCAATTATTTTACGATACAAACTCAAAAGCAAAACACTTTATAATCAATGATGATTGAAATTTAATGGAAGAGTATATAGATATCTTAATAGTTTTAAAACAATCAACAATTTTGTTAATAGAGAGTTATTGTCAACCAAGTCCTTTATTACAAAACAAGTTACGGTTGTAGATGGCACGCGTTTGAGAAAAGAAGTGAAATATTTGTTTTCGCTACACAACCAATAAAAGATAAATATATAAAATAATATAAAGACATGCCATCTTTTACTTGTTTCACAACTTTAAACGTTTATCATTGTTATGGGTGTAAATGGTTCACTTGACAATAAATATTTTGCTTTAGCTTTGCAAAAAATACCCAAACTATATGTGCAACCAACTAAAGTCTTTCGATAATACTTTTAAATAAAAATTTCATAATCTAAAAGTTACTTAAAATAGTTCTCGAAACTTTTAGCTTTTGTTCTTATATAATGTTATATTTTTTAAAGTTATAAACTATTTCTATCGAACACTATATATAAATAAAAGCTATAACTTTCGGCTTGTAGCTATCGATTTCTAAATTTCAACTATAGCTATCAACCACCAACAAGTTTAATCAAATACATCCAATTAACAAAAAATTAAATAAATCAATTCTAATAATAAAAAATAGGCATTTTTTTAATTAAGTTAACTGTAAAATCGAACACATTTAACAAAAATCGTGGGAATTCAATTATGCCAAAAGTTTTAAACATTATCTAAAACTTTGGCATTGTGTATCATTTATTCTAAATAAAACAAAATTAATAATCTATAGTGTAGTTGGCTAGTTGCAATCCTAAAACCCGAATAATACTTTTTTCATCTAAAAACCATAAAATTTCTAATGTTTTATTTATATAATTAAAGAATCCGATCTTTGACCGACTTTATTTATCTAAAGAGAATATATTCATTATTCATCTTATTTTTGGTTGTATATCTCTGTTGATGGATTATAGTCCAAGTCAATCAATTTGATTCTCATTTAAGTATCTTAATAAAGTGTTTGTCTACCTTATGGAAAATAAAACTTTATAAACATTTATCAATCGATTACCAAAGGTCTTCAAACTCAGCGGTATCAGGGTCGATCGGGAGATTTCAGAAATCCTGTGCAATTTAATAAAAATAAGGCCCTAAAACTTGAAAGACGTAAAAATTTAAGCAAAACAATTAGGGTGTTCATTTGGATGAATCAATTCGATCCAATCCAATCTAATAAATCCAAATTGATTTCAGTTTCAAAAACACGAATCTAAATAGTTTAAATTAAATTCAAATCCGGTCCGATCCAACCAAATCACAATTCGGTTGGATCGCTTTTTACAATTTGGTTTCAATACACAAGAAATTATAAACAATATATACCTTGAATATTAGACAACTCTATAAAAGAAACTAAAAAAGCTCAGTTGTGACTTAAAATTTATAAACATCTAATAAGAAAAATATATTATAGTTTAGTATTTGATAGATAAAAATATTTTGATAAGAAATACATATTAAAATATTATGTTGGATTAAACTTTCTAATATATTAAAAAATAATTTAGTAAATTTATAACTGACTAAAGATATATATATATATATATATATATATATATATATATATATATATATATATATATATATATATATATATATATATATATATATATATATATATCAGAAATAAATAATATAAGCAAATAAATAATAAATTGTTCAGTATTTTTAGACTATTCAATTCTTATTTTATAAATCAAAACCAATTTGAAATCTAAACAACTCAACAAATAAGAAACTTCGAAACCTAGAAGGTGGATTGACATATTTTGCTTTTGATATCAAGAAAATAGGAATCATAATCAATGAATGAAAAAGAAAATAGATTTATTGATGTGAGATTTATGAAAATACATTATATTTTCAAATCATAATTTCTTCTTATAAAAAAATTGAATTCAAGAAAAAAAAAACTTTACTTATTACCGTATAACCTCTAAACAATGTCATATATGTATCGTATATATAAAAATGTATAATACCTTTAGATTTTGGTCCCTACTCCCTAAGATCCAAATTCTGAATTTCATCATATCCTGGCGACGATTGAAGATTTCTTATTCAAATATAATTTCGATGATTTCTGAAGATTATTGAAGATTGACTAAGAAAGAAGTAAAAAGAAAGAAATAAGAACTCGATACTTCTGAAATTTATCTGATGTTGTTCGAAGATTGAAGGGTTTCATATGAATGGTTTTTCTGGTTTTAAGCGAAGAAAGAAAGGAGACCGTTACCAATGAGCTCAACGATTCACTGTTCAACTGGCATCATTAATTTATTCACATATCTTAATAATAGTCACTGCATGCAATATTGAAGGAACTTAAGCTTCATTTTTTCCCAAAACTTTCAGATTTGTGCTTGCATCGTTGTTCCTTTCCTTTGATGATACTATTTGGACTAAAAAGTGAAGCTAGGCTAATACAAATGCTAATAAAATTTTTGGCTCTTATATTTTAGTGAGCCTTATTCATGGGCACATTTTAAACTCCTATTTAGCTTACCCTGATACCATGTATACCCTCCCTCAATTAAGTTGAGGGTTCAAATCTCGTCTGAGACTTTGAGACTTAGGTGGAATTATGAGTAGCTTAGGAGTATGTTAGATCTGTCGTTCTAAAAAAATATCAATCTTGATTAAGAGTTGTTTGATAATCTATAAATTGAATTACTTAAAGGTTCTTTTTAGATTAGTCAACATTCAATGTGTTTAAAAGTATATTAGATATGAGTAATTTAAGAGTATGTTAGATTTACTATTAAAAAAAATATCAATTTTGATTAATGGTTGTTTGATAATCTATAAATTGAATTACTTAGGCTATACGGTGTCATGCTCAAAACATTGGCGGTATGCCGACCGCATCATACCAATTTTTTCACCGCTAGTATAATACCGACGGTGAAAGTTGAATGTTTGATGGTTCGTGACTGTTGGGAGGCGCTGCTGCTATTTTATTTATCTATTTATTTTGGTAGACAAAAAGATTACCACACTCCATTCATAGGTAAAAACTTTTTCATAAGTAAAAGCTTACATTGGGTCTATATGACATACTCTTTCCATAGATAAAATCTTTACCACACCTTTTAATTTTATAGGTTATTTTTAGATTAGTCAAAAATGTATTTGAGATAAAGTATGAACGAATTAAAATTTTATAATAACCATGTACAATTAAGAAATTTTATATTCTCATAAGATATTTAAATTGGTTAGCATTACGTAGTTCGGTTTTATCGATAGTTATTACTATATCAATTATCATCTATTTGTTACGTTTTAAAAAGATACAGTATTTTAATTAACATAATTTTATCAGTCAAATATATATACTGTTTTTCAATAAAAGGATAAGGACTTTTAAATTACCTATTAGCGCTTGTAATTACTAATAATTAAATTCACATAAAAACATATTTTATTATATTTAATAATAGGTTCTTTCTGAAAAACGAAAAGAAGAAGCCGAGCTGAGCTTAAAGCGGGTAGACAGCTGAAAGCCGAAAGCCTAAGGAATAATATCCGAGTGATCTTTGACTAGATCTTTTAGTCCAACGGTTGATACTTGTTGAAGTTGATACAGTATTGCACGTGTCATAACGTGATCCAATCTGCTGCATTTTCGAATGGATGATGATGATAGAATCTATAGTTAGACGTGGTTCTGTAACAAACCTCATACACAACCACATGTGGACATGCTTGCATATATAAATAACATTACCTTGGAATACGACCAATCATATGAATTTTATTATTTGTCATAGGAATATATTATTGTTTTTATCTTCTTTTTGGGAAAAAGAAAATTATAAATTAGGAGAAATTACGTCTATTGATAATTTACAACTTGGATGTGATAGGGACAAATAAATATAGTATTTTTATAATATTATATTAGGCATATTTTTATAATAATACAAAAATGACTAGCCGAACAGTAGAGGCCTTTGGAAGGATTTGTATCTAAAAGTTAGTGGGTTTGACCCCTCCCCTTACAGTCGAGCAAATGGACTAAATCGGACCTGAATTAGTTTGAAACTGAAACCATTTAACTTAATTTGAGAGGGCCGATAACCCGACACGATAGTTGGTGTCGGTGTCGGTGTCGGTGTCGGTGTCAATACCGGTTCTAGTTTTTCAATCAAATATTTTGTTGAAACTTTTATGTAGTAGGTATATGTAGATAATACTCTATGTGTTAAATAGTATGATTTAGGCCAAAATGGTTAGAATAATACCAAATCTTCCAACAAAAAATAACCTAATAGCATTCATACTTACCTAATCAACCAACAATGCTGAAATAACATATTACATAGGGTTATTTTTATAAAAAACCTTATATTTTGATTTTTTTTTTTTTCTATTTAGATCTAATACTTTTTCCTTTTCCGAAAAAAAAAATCAACTTTTACGTGTTATTTGTTATTTTAGACCCTACCAGGTCACCAAAAAGGAAATTACGTATTTTTATTTCATAAAAGACCCTACATTTAGTAGATATTTTTTTTTCTAGTTTAGACCTAAAATATTTTTTATTTGAAGAGTAGTTGTATAAAAAATGTGATTATATCCTTCTAGTTTAAACATAAACATCGATTTAAACAATGTAATTATTATTTCTACATTTATTTATGATTGGACAACTCTTTATCCACGTAAATTTATTAAAAAAAGTAGTTGTAAAAGCTATTTCTTCACTATACCAAGTTTATGTAGCTTGATTTCGTCAAAACGTTAAAAACATACTTATATTCTCTTAATTTAAATAATAGACAAGGGTTTAACTTTCGCATCTTTTGACATCGTATTGATTGATACATGAAACATTTTTTTAAACCATTACACATACAATGAAAGTGTATCGTATTTTTTTTTTCACAAGTGTAATATAAATAATAACAAAATGTTTTGTCCACATTTGGGAAAATTTACAGTTTCTAGCTCCAAAACTTTTTTTATATATTATTGGTTTAATTAGTTTTTCGATTTCAGTTACATAAAACAATTACCAAAAGCTAGGAGTTGAATACATAGATATGTAGAGTCAAATTTCCTAACAGCACAAAAGAGATTTTTTATATAATTTTAAGATCATAAATTTAATAACCAATTGAGTACCAAACACCTTCAAGCTTTTTTAAATTAAAATGAAATCCTAAATTTTATTTTGGTAATTATTATGATTATACTTAAGAATTAATAATCGCGATATACAAACACCATGTATTTGGATATTTAAGTGTGCGGTATCCTTTTCGTTATTTGGATTTTCGACTTATGTTCAAATGGTTTCATTCCCATAATATAGTTTTATGTATTTATATGTGATGTTAACATTTTTTAAGAATGTCTTAAACTTGAATCTGATATAACTAAGCAAAACTATTACGAATGTTAGATTAATATTTTTATGTATGTATTTATATAATTATAACATGTTATTCAATAATGGGCTAATGCTACAAAATATTCTATGACTTTGGTTTAGGAGTATGATAGTAAGTGCGTTTATTAATTGTTCTAAAAAGAATTGATTAAAAAATTCGATCAAAAAATAATATAGAAAAGTAAGAGAGGGAAATATGTCCAAACTCACGAAATAAGTATAATAGACAAACTAAAAAAAATTATTTTGTTACCAAAAAATATCAAATTAACATCCAACTTTTTATTAGCAATAATAATAGCATTTTTTATAAACAATATATCAAGTTTAATGATATAATATATATATCCAAGATAAAGTTTAATTATATCTTTTAGACAAAAATAAAATTTTGCAATTCTTCTAGGCATTGTTGTAAAAATCCCGACTAGGTCCCGATTAATCTCCGATTAATCCATAGGCGCTACTCGACCAATTAGAGGGCACCTAGAGATTAATCTCTGCACACATAGTGAGTGAAACATTATAAAACATTGAAATTTTAACATTTTGAAGAAGTTTTATCTCAATGGAAACTATTTAAGGCATGATTAGTGTTATATTAATCATATTAACCTATTATGTTATCATATTAGTGATATTTACGAACTTTGATATGATATTAGTCATATTTAATTTTTTTAAAATTCAACAAATTAACAATTAATGGTACCCGATTAATTCCTTGACCCCAGTCCACCGACTAGCTAATGTCGAGCGTTTTTTACGACCTTGCTTCTAGGTTATATTCACTCAAAACTGTTATCTAATAGATTAGATAACAGTTTTTAGTTTATACATGTATATTTTCTTTTTCGGTGTAGTTAAGAAGTACCTTATATATTTGGTCTTGAAGACTATAACCAATTTTAAAGTTGAGTTTATTTTGAAAAAAAAATATTTTAGGTCTAAAATGAAAAAAACTACAAAATATAGGGTCTTTGATGAAACAAAAATACCTAATTTACCTTTTGGTGACCTGTTAGGGTCTAGAATAACAAGTAACAGAATAAAGTTGGGTGTTTTTCGGAAAAGAAAAATTTTTAGGTCTAAAAAGAAAAAAAATCAAAATATAAGGTCTTTTATGGAAATAACCCTATTACCACATATATTATATGCAGCTTTAATAACTTGTATTGCGGGTTTTGTAACTTAATCAATATGTAAGAGAATAACATTTTTTTGAAGGAGAAGAGAACAACATGTTTATATAGTCTAAAATGAAGTATAAACTATAAACAGTAAAATACATGTTGGAAATTTTTTTATGACATTGTGACATCAATCGAATGAATTATGACAGTTTGAACAAGATGACAAATCCAGTATAATGTTGAAATAAAAAACAATTTAGCTTTGATACCCCGAGTTTTGGGGTCTAGAACTCAATCAATATGTAATTAAATAAGGTGTTTATATAGTATAAAACAAAGTACAAACAATAAACTACATGTTGGAAATAATTTCATATGTTGGAAATAATTTCTTGTCATTCCAACTTCAAATGAAGAAGTTATGACAGTTTAAAGAAATATTACAAATTCAACATATTAAAAAAATACCTTAAATTCCAGGTTGGTCCAGTTTTTTACCTGGAACCGATGACACATTGAACTGGTTTATACCCAAAAACAAAATTGATGATTATTGAAAACTGAAAAGTGGCTCCCTATATGAAAGATGGTCCTAATTCGACAATGATCCCGATTCGGTCTGTTCGTTGGTCACAAGAACCAGACCCGCTTTATCCGCCCAAATGCGAAGAGCTTAATCCATGCATAGTTCATTCAATTTTTTTTTCTTTTATAGTTTTGGTCCAAAACATTAAATTTATTTTTGATTTCGTTTTAAATATTTTTTTTTTAGTTTTCATCCGCCCTTAATTTTTTACGGACTTTAGTGCCCATATTCATATCCAAGTCCACCAACTTTTTATCGAAGCGCCATCTTTTGATTTTATGTTTTAAAATCATTTAAAATACTTTTTGAAAGTAATAAACGTCGTTTGCGGAAACTTGGTCCTGATATCTTAAAGTTCTACAGAAATATATTTTTAGTTTAAAAGAGGTTTCAGAGGTGGGTATCAATTCAAATATCATTATATAAAATAAGTTACCATTATATAATAAAAACCTTCAAACAAACAACATTTTTGTTTGCAAAAATGAAGACATTTAGTCAATGTTTTCTTCTGCATATATGGTCTATATACTACTGAAATTTAACTCATAAAAAATAGAAAACACTTTTATTTCACAATTCATATATAAGTTCCCTTTGTAACATCCGGATTCTTGGAGGTACTCTAATTTAAAGTATTATATATATTTTGGATTTTGGGCAGCACCACGTGGTCGTGGAACCTCACCACGACGTAGCAATGGCTTATGCGCCGCGGGGATTTAATGAACCACCACAACGTGGCAATAGGTCCCACGACGTGGTGGCATCTGTTCGAGAAACTCTAAAGTTTAAGGGATTGAGCCCTATTTTAACAACCTTAACCTCTTGTAGCCTCCCTCCTATCAGCCTTCATCCCTCATAATTGTCCCTTGCAAACCCTAGACCTCTTGTGTGAGTTTTTAGCCTGAAGTGTGTGTTTTTATGCTTGTGAAGTAAGAAGGTGGTGGTAGATCATCTTGGGAATCCAAAGCAACGTAGATCCAAAGTTTGTCTTCCTCAAACATCTCCAGCAGGTATAAAGCCTTCATGTTGATGAGTAAATTGATAGATCTCTAGATTTTGTCGACCCTTCTCTATGCCTTGTTGGAAACTTTGGAGGGTTCTTAGGGATAAAGTTAGAAACTTTATCCATCTAGACCCTAAAATGGACCATATCTGAGTTGGAGAATCCATGGAATTGAAGAAAAACAACTTAATTCGTTAAGTTGTTGTAAACCTAGTAACCACAAGGTGGTAAAGGTCTCCACAACGTGGCGGCTAGACTGGTCATGATTATTTTGTCGTATCGACACCAAGACGTGGTCAAGGATGACGACGACGTGGTGGTCAGTCTATTGACTTCAACTAAGTTTGACTTAGGGGAATCTTGGGTATTTTGAGTTGTATTTTAGAATTGGTCACTATTTGTTGGATAGGTGACCGGTAAAGTTGATATTCGGAGTTGTGACTAGTTCAACGATCATTTCAGACTGATAGGCGAGTTTTCCACACTATATTTGTAGGTCGAAGGCACCAATGTCGGCCCACTAGATTATGTTTCATGGTATAGAGGATGTTGATACGTTATAGTGGTCTGTTAGATCGTTATCTTGGTAAATAGGATGTAGTATGTGGTAGTGATCTGTAGATTTTCATGTTTGTTTGATGATTGGTTATATGTTTATCTGTTTACTGGATATATGTTATATGTTATGTATATGTCGAGATGGTATGATTGAGTTGAGGTAATACTGCTTTGTACCGTAGCCAACAAACCCGGGAGCAAGCTAGACATAAGTTGTGGCCCCCAAGGTCGAGCCAGACATATGTTGTGGGCTCGGGAGCAAGCCATACAAAAGTTGTGGGCCCTAAGGGCAAGTCGGATTTATGTTGTGGGCTCGAGAGTAAGCCAAATATGAGGTTTGGGCTCGATAGGCAAGCCAGACTCATACTGTGGGCTTAGGGGTAATCTAGTCTTTTAACTGTGGACCCAGTATATGCGGTTATATGTTGTGTGTTGGTACTTTGGGGGAACTCACTAAGCTTTGGCTTACAGTCTCATTTTATTCTTTCAGGTACTTCAGATGATCGTGGCAAGGCGAAGGCGTGATCATGCGCATCATCCTGTTTTATGATATTATGTCTTGGGAATACTCTAATTTTAATAATACTTTTGTAACAATGGTTTTGTAAACACTTAATGGAGGAAATGGGTTGTTTTGAAAATTTTAAATGTTTATGATTTTTGGGATGTTACAAGTTGGTATCAGAGCCCTGGTTTGAATGAATTGGATGAACATTCGTGTAAATCCATACTCAAAATAAGGATCTATGAAAGTTTTCAAATTAATTTCAAATTATTTTCAAATTAAATTCAAATTATTTTCAAAAGTAACCAAGGAAGGATGAGATGTGTACGATAGCCAAAGTAAGAAAGTGTACCCCATGTTACCATACTATTACTTGTTTATGATGATTATGGTAGAACTGCACGCTAGTGATAGGCTAGGGATCTTTGGGAATTGCATGATAGATTTGCCAAATGTATGATGCCTGATATCCTAGGAGGACTTCTTATATGCTAGATGAAATTGACATCATTACTAAAGTCGCTTAGTGTGTGCATAATAGTTGTACATAACAAAGATTTTATATCATGAGAATGTTTGATTTGGTTTTATTTCATATTCTTTTCTGATTAAGGGCTTAGGGTAGAGTTAAGTATTCGACTGTCTATGGGATCCAACGTTATGTATGATTAGCATTCATGAGTGACTGCATGGTTGGTGGAAGTTTCATGAGTGGGTGCAGTTCATAGCATGATAACATGAGGAATGATTAGCCACTCTTGAGAGAGTTAGGATAGGATGAATGTGTATCCTAGATGCTTAGGTGTAGTGGTCGGGAATTTTGTATAAGGATCTGCCATATGTTTTTTTTATTGTATCTTACTGTCAGTCGACTTCACTGCTCGAATGCTGCTTGCTTTGTGCATTGTGGGACTCATATTGATGTGAGTTAACTATCAATTGAATATGTTAAATTACATGCTACGAAGGTTAAATAATCTTAAAGTGGAGGATTGGTCCTATTGTGCAGCTCTCGTTTGAGTCTAACCGTTGTAGGGTTACGTCTTTTAGTCGAAATATTATTTAAGTTTTGTTGCATGTAATTGTATTCATGAAGTGGTTAGCTGACATTAATAGGGTTTCTTCAACAACCGATGGCAAGGGAGGTAGGGAATCCCAGGAGAGCCTAGGAAGTGCTTTAGTGCAGGTATTACGTTGTCGAGCAGGTTTTGGGAGTATTATTATGAGTAGATGACTTAGAAGACCCAAGATGATTTTCGAGGAAAATATGGATAGGTGTGGAAGGTAGTATTGGGAATGTACTACTGGAAGCATAGGATCTATACTCGAATCGAGGAAAATTTTGAGGATTCTAAGGAGCTGTTCGGGGAAAATAGCATGGTTTGATACCATGATTCGTGTCAGTTGCTCCATACTTGTTGACCTTTTGGTTTTGGTTGTTCAGGCCGAGGATGAGTCTAGTGATTGTTTAGGCTTTAGTGTCTGTGTCAGTTTTGGGTTTGAATGGTGCAAACGTAGGTGAGTTTGTTGATTTTGAAGTCTCGAAGGCCTTGCTTGAGGCTGTGCATTTAAGTCGTGGGTCTCAAGAAGGAAGTGATTGTTATGATCAACTTGAGAATTGCAGCTGGAAGTTGAGTGGTTGACAAATGGATTTGGATGCGCTATATATGGTAAGGGTTATGACCTTCCAGTGTTCCGGGTTCTGAGAAAGAGTGAACAGACTTGTGACTTTTAGAGTTGGGATGTAAACCCAACATGGGGCTATTTGGTTGCAGTGTTTGGCGGCATTATGACATCTTGGGAATGTGTAGGAGGATTCTTGTGGTATGGATGCCCCGTGCTGATACCAAGGGTCCGCTTCTTCGGATATAGGCAGGTTAGGTGCTAGCTGATGGCTTCATATGAATCGGGATTGACAATTTTTGTTGTCTCTGGCGTACCCCGACTATTTGAAATATGCCTTTTGTATTTATGAATGATTCTCGCATTGAAATGATAGTTGGGAATTTTAGTCAAGCAGTATGAGAGTCCATTCGTTTCTAAATAGAAGGTTGGTGTTATGAACGGACTGTCAGAATTCTTGCTTGTGCTTCTACATGGGGGTTCTTGATCACTATAAGTAGGTATGATTAGGAGGTTTCCAAGGTCTCCATCTAGTATTTGGAATAACTTTGAGTTCGCTTGGTGTTTATCTAGAATATTAACTTAAGTTCTATTATATATTCTAAAGTTCTGGGATGTTATGCATCCAGTTGAATCGCTTTGAGATATTGGTATGTTTGTGACGATATTCGGTGGTAGTTCAAACCCTAAGTGGGGGAGAACTGTCTATTTTGCTTGAGGTATCATTGATAGGTTTGATTTTATGATTTTAGAAGAATGGGTCATTAGGATCTACGGTTCGGGTATACAAGACTTTGGTTCAAGATTTGGTCAAGACGGGGGTGCAAAGCAAATTGCCACCATACGTATGTGCTTAGGAACGCATGAGTTGCCTTCACGGCAGGAAGCTATTGGACAAGGCGCTTGTTGTAGCCAGTGGTTCCTTTTGAAATTTTGGTGAATAGATTAAGAGGTGTTGGGATGCTCAGGTTGAACATCGAGTTCTGGGTGATTTCTTTAACTCGTTGTATAGATTGCTATTCATATTATAGGGTGGGAAGTTATTGATATGTAAATTAGCTTCAGATTTTGGTATGTTTAGTTTCACATGGGTTTTGCTCAGTAGTGTGTTGGGTTATTAGGTTACCTGTCAATGCATTCTCGATCGTTGGTCATTTCGTTTATTGTCAAAAAAGCGAAGGTTCTGTGAAAGTTTTGGGTTGTGTCATTGGAAGTTTAATGTATGTGTCAACCTATCATCAAGTTCCATATGTTTTATATTTTATTTTGTTTCTGGGTATGTTTACCCTTAATTTTAGTGTGAAATTTTGGTTCATAGCAGGCTCAATTTTGGTAGTTGTCCTTGGTTATTGGACGTTCAGACATTTGGACAGCGTTGTTCAGTTTTCAAAGTGTGACTTTGATCTACGTAGAATCTAATTTTGGCCTGTTGTTCCGGTAGGATTTGTAGTGGCATTGATCCGACTAAAGTTTTGGCAGCATTCTAGATCACCTTGGAAGTCTTCTCGAGCTAGTTACATATTTATGGAATCTGTTAGTTTTAATCAAGGTGTGGGATCTGGTTTTGGTTGTTCATAAGGATTTTTCTGATAACAGTTAAGGATCGTCATTTCATTAGATCATCTGACACTTCACCCTTTGGTTAAGGTTGTGAGGAAGAAGAAATGCAATAAATCTAGAGATAGGTATGTGTTTTCCCTTTAGGGATGTATATTGTGGCAGCTCATCAAATATGGTCATGAGGAGGTGTATATGGACTGAGTAAGATAGCATGAGAACACCTGGTCTGAATTCATTGGTATAGTTGTTGATTGGTTTGGTAGCCCTTGAGTTCGAGCAAGAGTATAACCGCCTGTCCCATTATTCGGTTGGGTGTGACCATGTTCTCGTCTGATTTTGCGTTGGTAGAAACCTATTTTTGATGGGTTTTTGAAGTTACAACATAATGTACTAAGCGGAAAACATTCAAACAATTCAAATGATTAGGGCACATGCAACCTAATTTGATCTTTGTCTTTCATATATAGCAACATACTCTAAATGACTAATCTACAAAACTTTTCCTATGAAAACTAACTCATAAGAACAAGAAACTTACCTTGAATATTGTTATTGTAAACAATCTTAAATTCCTTCTTGAAAGACTCTTGGAAGCAAGCGCCACAAGTGTCGTGCCTCTAATGGTTCACATCCAAACCCTAGTGACCAAGAAGCTTGAAGAGAGAGAGAGAGAGAGAGAGAGAGAGAGGAGATATGTAGAATTTTGACTACACTCTTGAAGAGTCAAGTGGCGAAAAAATATGGAGTCTAGAGACCGTATTTATAGTTGTAGTAGGAAACCCTAATTTGAATATTATATTAATATTTCAAATTAGGGAATTATCCAATTCCCTAATTATCTTTATGGATATTCTAGAAACCCTAAAAATGCCCTCCAAAACCGTCCACCATCTTTTGGGGAAGGTTCTGGAACCCTTCGTTCAACTATTGAACAATTATAGTAGGTCCTTGCATTTTTAATTAATCCAATTAACTCCAAAATTAATTTCAGCTAATTTCTGATTAATTCTTAATTAAATAATATTATTTCTAATTAATATATTATTCTCATAATATATTAACAAATCATATATTTGATTTCTAATTAATTTATTAACCAACTAATAAATTAATAAATCAGTCTCTCTCTAAAAGCTATCATATTCAATTGCTAAGTTTGAGGGGAACCCAAAAGGACTGTGCTACTATCAATTCAAGTTTATACCAATTATAGTTATGGGCTTAGACACCTAATCCAACAGTCTGCCACTTAGATAAGTCTAACAACTATAACTGCCAGAATAACTTCCAAACTGATCAGCAAGTTGTAGCTTCCAAAAGCGGTTGTGGAACTCTTACCCAGTCAATGACATGTCCTAAGATAAGTGATCAAATATTTCTCTGTTATACAAGATATCGTAAGGATATGAGACATGGATTATAATCAATCTTATTTTCCAAGTTTTGTTTCCCGATTTTTGATTTATGACAACTAAAACCAGACTACTAATTGAACACATCAATTCAGTCCAGGCCTGGCCAAGCGCTTTAGATGCCATCATCAAATCATCGAGGGGCCCATATATATCGCTTTTCCCATTAGGGAAAAAGGAACGGATAAACTTATTTATATTCTTACACTATTTACTCATCAAATCACACACAACAATTTATTTTATAATATCAAGTTACTGATGCGTTTATTTATTATCAATGAACAACTGATTCGTAAACAACAACTCATATATCTTTGTTTCAAGAATATAAGATGTTATCGTCTCAAAATTACTCGTGATAAAATCTATGAAGTAATTCTCTGAGCGTGGGTTTATCCAATACTTAAAATCCCCTTTTCCAAGTACTCATGAACATTGTAGCAAAACTATTGTTATGTCTAAACCCTTAGACAATCTAAAATTCAATTCATGATAGTCTTACTTCGCTCCTTACTTCCAAAAGTAAGTTCGACTGTGGATGTTTGAATAATCCAATTATTGGGGAAGTAAAACATGCAAAGTGAAACATAATGATAATCTAATTAATTATGGTCTCAAAACTACTAAATATAAATAAAAATCTTATTATTTAATCACCATATTAATTAGAATTTATTCATTGTATAATGTTTCGAGTAATCAACTAAACACTTGAATTAAACATCAGTCATGCCATGTTATAAACATGCATACTATGTCTCTCTATGGTCCTTCCTTTCTGAAGAGATCAATTGGACACTATTCCATTGATGCTCATTTCACAATTCCAAATTCTTGCCACAACTTAAAATGTATTAGAGTTCAACCTTACATGCATTATCCTTTTGGGATGAGTGACGCCAAAGTCACCAAGACTTAGCCAACGATTTCAAAATATGCTCCATTCAAAAATGTTACTTAAAACAATTCCATGGTAATGAAGTCTCAAATTCAAGATACACTCCTAGAATACCTTCCTTGCATTAAGATACCTAACTTACATGTAGATTTCAATATTCAACTCCCATTATGGAAACCTTTCCATATTCCCATATGACCATCAATTTTGACCAAGAATCATCTCAATCCAAAACATGTCACTATGGTCCTTCTAATCAATACTATACTTCCAACTTTCTATAAGAAACCAATCCTTTGGTATAACCTCAGAATCTTCTCGACAGTTGTTCAACAACATTAGTCATATCCTGTTCTAGTCCTTTCCCCTCTCGATGCCCAAGGACTCTGGAAATATTAGAACAAGTGAATATTATAACATATGTAATCGATCCTATATCCAAAGCATATGGGACTCGATTCATAATGTCTTACATAAAGACTTGATATTTGTTCAGCCTCTTACTATAATATTTCCATATATCGAATTTCCTATGCTGAATCATTTCAACACCATATTAATATATGTCCAAGACTAAGTTCCATTAAATCCTTCAATCTAAACTTTTAGTTTTCAAATGAAGTATGAGTTCCCTCTCCCTTAAGCCTTACTATAGAGAAACAATTCTCGAACTTTGCAATTTACAAATTTGAAATATTTGTTTTCTACCAATAGCATTGCTAACTTGCAACACTTAGCATAACAATTATGCTCCCACTAGCTTTGACATGTACCCAGAAATCAACTGGACTTCTAGAACTCAATTCTCTTGACTTCCTTACTAGTGTTCAGATTTCTGATACGTGGTGCTTCGATAAGTCTTTATCTAGACTTCTCAAGCTTATACACCTTCATTAGATAGCATATGCGTGTGTTTAAAGCGTTTCATAAGTTATAGCTATAAGTCCTGAAAGTTCAAACTATTTCTTACCATTTCTCACAATTCGAACTATGAAAAGGGATGCCATAATCATATGCGAATTTGAGAACGCAATTATCACAACTACTAACCATAATGATATTAATCAGATTTTAAATCTACTAGTGAAAGTGTTTCCTCATAATCATTGTCATGAATTAGAGCAAAACCTTTTGCCACCTAGATTTTATGGTGTATGTGTTCCCATCCATATGAATCTATCATTACCAACCTACAATCATAAGATATGGTTAAGGACAAAACAAAAATCAAATTTAGTTTTCCTTTCATGGACTAAACTTTGCTTATTCTTAATTTCTCGCCTTCTGGTAGCGCGCTTCCATGCTGTTATGCAGCTCACCCATATTGATCAATGTACTTTCGTTGACCAACGTGATTTGCCTTTTGCAGTCACATGAGAAACATAGAACTCATGAGCTTTGCCAAGTCAACTGGAAGGTGCACAGAAACAATAATGTGTCAACTAAACACAATAGGTTATTAACCTTAGGTCGTGTGCTAGTGATAACTAAAAGGTTTACTCTTGATTGACTCTTGAAACCTTTCAATATCAATAAAACTCTCACTGACTTCTTGACATATAAGTTTTTCTGTTAAGGAACATTCCTCAACAAGCAAAAAAACAAATATTCAAAAGTTAGTGAAGATTTTTGTCAAGAAAACACTTCATTGAATTGGTCTTGGTTCATCCTTTGTTTTTAAATAAAAAAACATCACAACTACCAACTCCAAATATGCCAGAGTAAGAAAACATTATTAATCCTCATTTTATAAGGTGTTATAAACCTACTTAGTATGAAATAAGCTTCAAGATACGATTTGTAGTTACTATAGTATGACTCCAAAACTTGTTTGGAAATAAAGTATGACTCATCTCTCGATTAAACCAATTCAAAAATATTTGATACATCCTCTTAGTCAAACAATTGCACTAAATGTTCTTCGAGAATCAATTGTGACATAGTTCCACAGTCATTATGATGATCATAAAACACGATACTAAAGTAATCTTCTCTCCTTTTAGATTGGAGAAACTTTTATCTTTCTGCCTAATAAATTCTTCTTATTCGTTCTGCCACTCATTGAAACTTTTTCAAAGTATCATAATTATGCTTAATCTTATAAACACAACCATATTTTCTGAAAGCATTAGTAATCATGACGAATAAAGTTATCATTCTTTATGGTGGATCTGAATAGTGAACATCAATGTGTACTAGATCCTTCAGTCCTTCACTTAACTCACATTAACATGTGATAAATGAATTAGCCATAATCTTCCAATGATCAAGATTCTCATACATCACACTATTCAAATTGCATGACTCCAAGTTTCTATCCAATTGAAACTTGGGTGATGAGAATTCCTTGTCACTTGGTCAATTATCACACTACTACAAACGATATAACTAAGAATCAAATCCATATTTAATATTGCTAGAAATGTAACCACCAATTTCCATAAATGCCATTGTAAGGAACCATAAAGTAAATAAATCAAAATTCACTTTTATTGATAATAAGCGGAAACAAATTGTCCTTACAATGCATAAAGTGAAAACTATGTATCTATATATTTCCTACGCAATCTATTAATCTAACATAACTCCTAAGAAGTAGCTTCCAAAATCTGATCATCGAACCATGCGATCGAAATTCATCTCTCATGATTAGATTCAGCTCACTCTTCTTAAGCTTCATTCTTTCTCTTAGATCCTATAAAACGTCAAAATGTGACTATCACATAATATATTAAGAATCTATGAATAGGAACTTAATAAAATAATGGAGTTAGATAGTGGATGTACGTGAAGTAGAGTCACACAACTTGAATTTACTATCTTTAAGATCTTTCGGGTAGTTTGGGCTGCTTCGCATCTAATACCCCTTCAATTCGCAATAGAAACATATGGACCTTTCAGGATTAGCACATGAAACTATCTCAAAACTAGTCTTTCTCTTTACCATATGGTCAAATGTTTTGACCTTGATCGATACCTTTCCATTGGAAAAAGAAACCTCATCTGGACTACCATTGTTTCCATTATCAATGTCCATGGAAATTTTGGAGACATATCCTTCAAACACCTTTGATTAACTTGTGCTTTTAAGTATTTCTCCTTCAGCAGCAATCAACATATATGTTAGATCAATTAGGGTCACGTTGTGGTCCCTCGCATAGTAGTCTTTAATGAACTGACTATATGATTTAGGAAGCGAAAGCAGAACCAAGTCAATGTCCAGCTCCCTTAGGAAAACAACACCCAACATCCCCAATATGTCAATGTACAATTTCATTTTCCGAAAATGCACACATACAGGCTTTCCATCTTGATGTTTACATGCCAATAGGGCTTGAGTGACTTTGTATTTTTCATCTTGAAGGAAACATGACTTAGGGAGAGTCATTGGAGGAGGAGAAAGAAGAGTTGGAGAAGCATGATTTTGAGTTCCACCATTACTTGAAGAAGGGAACATTCTTTCACCTTGATCAACATGTGGAAGATCATCTTCAGATAGGGGAAAAACATTTCCAGAAGGACGAGGAAGACCATTGTTGTATGAACTTGATATCTATAATAGGAGAAATGAGAATTCAAGTTAGTTGATTTTAATCCTTAACTATTAACCCATATATTTAAATTAAGGCTAGGATCCATATTTTCGATTCGAACTTTGAAGAGGGATGCCGTAATCAAATTCAAATCTATTTTAGGTAGGTTAAGCTCTTTACTAATTTTAATCTTATGAAACTCTTAGATCTTTTAATATACATTGAATTTAATCAATGGTATGTTCAACTCGATTATGCTCTCACTTTTGTGACTGGGATGCTGAGGATCACAAACGAGATGTGAATAACCATGCAAATTAGCTTGGTACTCTTGATTTCATTTATCATTTCCTTTTAATGTGTCGGTTAACCACACACACTCCATTAATTAAAGATAATTTTTGAGACACCCGTTACCACCCTTTATTAGTCTCATATTAGTGTATTGGTTAGCCACATGCGCTGCACTAACGACTTATAAAGTGTAATGTGTAATTTCATGGATTAGCATTAAACTCACATTTTTCGTAAAGTAACTAAGAGTGTGATTTTAGAAAATAGTTTAGTTACTTTTTATCATTATACTTTTAACGAGGTTATGTCCTATCAAATCCGATCAGCTAACGACCCTCCACCATACAAGAGAGTGGTGGGTAAGAATGGATATGCAATGGTGGTCATTTTATAGGCGACTTCCTTAAACACTCCTTATAGTATGGCTTCGTGAATGAGGCGTACTAGCGGTTCGATTGACTTTTCTTATACATATAATATATATTAAATTTTTATTCATATATAATAGTATAAGGTGTATTTTAACACATTTTAAAATAGCAAGGGTTTAATATTTTGATAAATTAAACTTTTAATTTAATTAAATTTAAACCGTTTACGGATTTATTAATTTATGCTTTAATTAATCATTTAATTAAAATATTAATACCATCCGTAAGGATAATTATAATCAAATAAATCCATCATTATCTAATCCATAATTATCTCCTAACATTTAGGTCCCATTTAATTATCCCATATTACCAAAATTCAGATTATGACAGGTTTAATAAAAGATAATTATCACATAACAACCAAATAAATCAAGTTAGACAAGAAATCCGAAAATTCGGAATACACTGAGTTGACGTTGTTAGCCTCTAAGCTCACGTCGTGAGAACATATGTTTTGTAAACAGAATCCTGAAAAATTCTGAGCTCACGTAATGAGCATTAAGTCTCACGTCGTGAGATCAGTTTGATAGAAAAGTTTTTTTGAATTATATTATGCTCATGTCGTGAGTTCAATCTGTCAGCAACCAGATTTCAGATTTAAACTGTGCTCACGTCGTGAGATGGGTTTTTTTTAGAAAATCGATTCACCAATGTGCAAATACATGAAAGAAAACCCTAGGATCTGATATCACTGAGGGGTTTTTGAAGTTACAACACAATTCACTAAGTGGAAAACATTCAAACAATTCAAATGATTAGGTCACATACAACCTAATTGGATCTATATCTTTCACATATTGAAACATACTATGAATGACTAATCTACAAAAAAATTCCTATGAAAACTAACTCATAAGAATACGAAACTTACCTTGAAGATTGTTATTTTAAACAATCTTAAATTTATTCTTGATAGACTCATGGAAGCAAGCACCATAAGTATCACGCCTCTAATGGTTCACACCCAAACCCTAGTGACCAAGGAGCTTGAAGAGAGAGAAGAGAGATGTAGAATTTCAGCTACACTCTTGAGGAGTCAAGTGGCTGAAAATATGGGGGCTAAAGACCTTATTTATAGTTGTAGTAGGAAACCCTGAAAACCCTAATTTGAATATTTTATTAATATTTCAAATTAGGTAATTATCTAATTCTCTAATTATCTTTAAGGATATTCTAGAAACCCTAAATATACCCTCCAAAACCATCCACCATCTTTGGGGAAGGTTTCGGAACCCTTTGTTCAACTATTGACCAATTACAACTTAGGTCCTAGCACTTTTAATTAATCCATTTACTCCCAAAATTAATTCCAATTAATTTCTGATTAATTATTAATTAAATAATAGTATTTCTAATTAATATATTATTCACATAATATATTAACAAATCATATGTTTGATTTCTAATTAATTTAATAACCAAGTATTAAATTACTAAATCAGTCTCTTTCTGTAAAAGCTATCATATTTAATTGCTAGGTTTGAAGGCAACTCAAAAGGACTGTGCTACTATCAATTCAAGTTTATACCAACTATAGTTATGGGCTTTGACACCTAATCCAATAATGTTGTGACAGGAATTGTGCATGATAAAAGAGTATGACATTTTTCTGTTAGGCTAGCATTGAGAGGGACATTAATTGGGTTCCAGCAAGGCGGTGGAATGTGGTCGAATATCTTTAGGCCCCCATGGTGCTGGTCGTGAGTTTTTAGGCGAGCGATGGAATGTTGACAAGATCAGCGTGGTGCCGGGAGCATTCCAGACATGGTCTGGAGGCCAGGAAGGCCATTCCAGACTGTTGATGAGGGCTCATAGGCAATCCAGACTTATATTGAGGACCTTGTAGGTGTATTCCAGAAATGGGTTGTGGGCCCAATGATCATGATTGTTTATTTCTTCCACGTGTGGTAATTTCAATGTTAAGTGTATTGTTGGAAGTTGGAGACCCACAAACCAGCTGGTTTGGATCATGTGGATAGTAAGAGCTTGTTGGGAGTATTAGTGGTTCTATGGAAGTCTCTTGCTGAGTAGGGGCATTATAAACCCCGTTTATTTGGAGTTTGGATGCAATGTGAGATTCTAAGATTCGACAATTTATGTCTACACAACGTTATAGTAACGCACGAAGATGAGTGATTAAGATGGATATTCAGAATAAGGCGCTAAGGTAGACTCCTGTTCAGTCACGGCCTGCAGTAAAGCGGTTCAAACCCACCAGTTAGAGTTTGGGGTCAGTTAAGGGGAGGTGTAGATCTTTTGTATGTTGTAGGTGTGGTAAGGAGGGTTATTTTAGTAGGGATTACAGGTGGAGTTCACGTGTTTGTTTCCATTGCGGTCAGGAAGGTCACATCAGAGCTCGTTGTCCCATTTTTTTTGCTGAGGTGGTAGACCCTATACCCCTAGCTTGGCTGTTGCCCGATGGTCGTCATAGGACAGCGGGAGTTTCATGGGTCGAGATTTGAGTTATCATATCTTCTACTTAGTTGATTTTTGTAGTGTTGATAATCATCTGTATGCTCTGTTTATGTTTCGAAGCTCAATTGTAACCTTATATTATCAATTGAATGGAATGATCTTATTTAGCCCATGTGATGTTGTTTAGTAGATCAAGGGTAAGCTCAAGTGGTGTAGTTGATTAATGGATTGGGGGTAAGCCCGAGTATTGATAATGGATAGTTTAGTTGCGCAATCGGAGCCGAATAGGAGTGCGGTTTAGTTCAGTATGTGACCAGATAGTTTTCATTGCAGCAGTGCACTTATGTGTGGGTTTAGCAAGACGACGTTTGGCCGAGAATGTGACAACCCAAATTTATTTCCGTTACATAATCCCGTTTTCACTAACGGAATTCGTCCTTATATATAAATTTTCGTAATATTTGGAGTCGTCAATAAATAAATATCTATTTATTTATATTTCTTGATATTATCATTTTAATATAAGTAAAGATAACTTGTAAGTGTTAACCCCGTTTAACTAAACAAAGTTATATTACTTTTCAACCACTTCACTCGGGTAAAAAGTTTAAACCCCGTTAAACTTGAGCATCGGGTAGTCGTGTACCGGGTGCAATACCCAAGGCATATTTAAGGAAAATGGATGTCACTTTACACCCTTTTACCACCCCATTCATACACTCTCTCTCACTACTTTCTCTCTCTAGACCCGATTCCGACTCCAAAACCGCGAATTCCGACTTCCAAACGTAAAAGTTTCTTCCCTAACTTGTTCTAAACATGCATCAATGTGTTTATAGCTCAAAAATCGTGTAAATGAGTCATGATCAAGGAGTTTACGGCCTAAGAAGCTCCTTAGGCCGTAAACACCCTAAAGATGGCCAAAGGTCCCCATTTTCCTTCTTTTAAGCTTAGATACTAGTTAGGGGTTGTACCTAGGAGCCTTTGATCATCAAAACCATAAGTTTTAGGGCACTAAAAAGGGTTTACGGCCCAAGCACATGCTTAGGCCGTAAACACCCTTTTTCCATGTTAAAAGTCCCAAAAACCCTACCAAAGCATGTTTGGACTTAAGATGCAACCTAGGGGACTTCCAATTCGAGTTTAGGCCAAGTAAAACACCATGTTTGAGGCGTAAACTAGAGTTTACGGCCCAAGCATATGCTTAGACCGTAAACTCCCCCAAACCTAGCCAAAATGATGGTTTAAGCCCCTAAACACCCTTATACCTTCACTAGAAATCAATGGAAATGGAATAAGGGCCTTAACATCATGAAATGGAGAGTGAACCAGAGTTCACGGCCAAGACATGAGGCTTACGGCCGTAAACTCCCAAGGAGTGGCCATTGGGCCGTAAACTCCAAGGGAGTAAACTCATGAGCCCCTTGTTACCCCCTTTGGCCTTGTAAAATGCCCTAGAACCACCACCTCTTGCATATGAGACTAGATAGCATTCAAAAATACCCCTCCCATGAGTTTATGGCCGTAAACTCATGGGGGATAAGGCCTCCCAACCGTAAACTCACTTAGGGTGGGTTTTAGGAGAGTAAACTCCAATGTGAGGTCACACACTCCTTCCCTACAACTCATTGACCTTCTAACACTCAACCATAAGGCCTTTAATCAATCTTGAATGTTTAAATGCTTTAAATAGAATATAAGTCACTAATTACTTTCAAAACACTTATCCCACATGTTAATAGGGTGTTAAAGGGTGTACAAGTCCTTAATTGACACCAAACGCTCAACCGATACTTTCACCCGATTTACTCGGTTTCAGGTAAGTTCATACCCCTTTAATGAACCTTTCAAATGTTTTTATATGTTTTACCGGGGGGGGGGGGATACAAGTCAAATATACATGCTTATGGAAATTAATCACATGTGATTCACTATCCGTAGTTCAAATCACATGTGATTTACCATTATGCTTTGTAAAAGGATTTTACGTTTTCAAAACTATTTTGGATAAATAAACAATTTTCTAAATGTTCCCTTTGGACAAGATTTTTATTAAATAAATGTTCTTATAAAATGTAACCACACTAATATATTTATATAAGTAAGACTTGAAGGACTTAGGACCGATAGCTCGCCTTATTTCCTGTTCTTGTTTGATTGTGGGCTTAGGGTAGTTGTTATCCGTCCGACTGTCGTTGATTTCTTAGTTATATATCATGTATATTAGTGTTGGATACGAGTATTTTCATTTCATCCGAAGCTTAAACCACTAAATTGACAAGAACCATACACACTAAGTTAACTATAATAGGTATAGTTAAGGCCACTATTACTCGCTATAGCTACTACTCTACACACTATAATACACACTATTACGAGACGATACACTAATAAGAGAACACACTACAAGTTATACAAAAGACTACTATACTATAATACAAGAGAGAACGCTAATCAGGAGATAACACACTAACTCACTACGAGATACTCTATTCGCTACATACTATGCCCAGAGTCTTTTCGACAGGAAGACGACACTACATGTATAGATCTATACGGGGCAGACGCTATTATATCCCGATTGTTAACTTCAGTCCGAGCTGTGCAAGCCCAGGGATGACACTACTTCACTACACTGTCCATGACCGGGAAGGTCATGGGGTTCTCTATTACTCACACTATCAGTCGCATACAAGAAATACACTAACTCCACACTAAAATACTAAAACTAAAGTATAAGTTAATATCCCGAAGTAAATAAGTATCTATTACTAATGGGAGCCTGCACCACTATTACCGTAACAGGCACAACTTTTCCTATTACACTACCTATTGGAGATCCACTAATATACTTTTACAACAAACGGTTTTCACTGATGAAAATTCCATACAACTTAAAGGTTTTCATTTACGAAGTAATTTCTGGAAAATATAGGATTTTCTAGGGTTTTCTACTACTTATTAATGTAAATTGCAACTTTTCACACTATATGTTCTAAAGCATTTTTATACAAAAACTCACACTAAACTCTTATGAACTCACCAGCTTTATGCTGATACTCGTTTTCAAAATAACTTGTATCCTCAGGTCAAAGATAGACAGGTACAGGTGCAGCATTTTGGAGAAGGTGGAGCATACAAGATCCATCTCTTATTTTTGTATTACCTTTGGTGTTTATTGAACATTACAAAACACACTTGTAATTAAACTCACTATGTAAATGCAATGGTTGTATGTTTCTTGTTTTTACTATTATGCAATTGTGATGATACTGTACATGATGTCCTCCACCCCGAAACGTATTCCACCGTTATCGGTTTTGGGGTGTGACAGATTGGTATCAGAGCATTGTTTATAGTGAATCAAGTATATCAACCTATAAAAGATATATGAACTATAAACATTTCGGGACTAAAACACTCTGACCAAGAATATATATACTGTTAAGTATTTAAAAGATTTAACTAAGTATATATACACACACATCTCTATGAAACACAGAAGTCAGTATCACGCTAGAACAGAACAAAAGTATTAAGATTGTTGGACAACACAATTGGGTTTAGAGACATATAGTCACATTTGGGGGGATGTATCCTGATCAACTACGTTTTCCTGGGAGTGACTAGCATGTGCCTAAGCTTGGTTGTGATATTGCAACAAGCCTAAAACTTACCAACACTACCACAATAACGTTACCCTAAGAATACTATAGGAGTATTTTGTATCTCTAAAACATACATATGTGATAACAAAAAGGGTCGTTACTGGTAGGACAATAGTTGCTAAGTGGATACACCACAGTTACATGTGACTAGGGCGCTATAGACTCAGAATCTGTAGCCCTTGCTTCATTTCCTGTTCTTGTTTGATTGGGGATCTGGAGTTAGGGTTGCTTATTCGAAGGACTATTTTGCTTCGGTTGCATGTAATTGGTATGCAGTACGCAAGTATTGGGTCGACTAGTAACGATTCACCTTATAAGTATCTTAGATTAGTACGTCTATTAACCTTTCTATCCCCCTTTCTTGCGTAGATAGCATGGCTGGCTTCCACCATCCCGGTGATCCGTACTATCCAAACCAGGGTAATGGAGGATGGATCGATGAGGAGTCAGACAATGAGCACCCAATCCCTTTGGATGATCATCATGCTGAGGGCTTCTCGGATAGCTCCAACTCCGAACCAGAAGTTAACAACCAACCTCCTGAAGCTCCGAACCCCAACCCCGTCCGGCATTTCAGGGTCCCACTCCTATGTGTGCCATATCCTTGCACCGATGCAGCGAGGAGCAGGGTCAGCCTTTACCTTACAATGGAGACCAAAGCTTCTATAACATAGGCGAAGGAGGATCAGCGGATCGGGTTCTACCCATCATGATCCGAAGGATTGCCAGGAATGTCGAGCAGGGTCAAGCAGCTATTGGTCGAGTTGTAGAAGTGGATGCCAACTCGAATCTCAACACTGTTCGCATCCGCCAACTCGAAGAAGCCATGGACAGGACAAGGAGGACCAACGAGGCTCTGCAGCATCAACTAGCTGCATCCCGAGCCGAAGTTAGGGAACTCCGAGCACGTCAGAGAACTCATGATCGACACCTTCAGGAAGTTATGCGTTAGATAGCGGATATGAGGGTTCGCCCAACAAGTAACCGTCGCCAGTAGAAGACGTCTAGTACCTCACTCTTTTGTTTAAATAACTAGCCTTTCCTCTCTACGTTCCGTAGATCTCTTGTCTGTAAACATTCATAGCTTAAAAGTACCTTAACTAGACCTCTAAACTGCCAACATTTTCCTGATGGTTGATGTAAGACCTACTGTTAGGTCAATTTTTCATGAACTTGTATTACATCATTTATACCAGTATATTGGCAGTTGACTACTCTATTTCTATGACTCACATTTTGATCTTGGATTATGTTGATTTAATCCATGAAACACTTTATTCATATTCGCAATAGACTCTTACCATTGCTATCATTTCTATGGACTTTCAGTGAAAGATGCCTCCTCGAAAGCGTCCAAGCCGAGGAAGACCAACAACTCAAACCCCTCCTCCACCACCTCCTCCTCCACAGTTCGACCCAGTGCTGTTCCAAACAGCAGTGACCGCGGTTGTGACAGCAGCCATGGCCCAAATGAACTCTGGGGACGCGAGCGGTGGTAACTCTAGGTTTGGTGAAGTCCACCAAAGAGTGCAGGGATGCACTTATAAGGACTTCATGAACTGTAAACCTACCTTCTTCGATGGTACTGGAGGAATTCTGGCATTGTCCCAATGGTTCGAAAGAACCGAAGCTGTCTTTGAAATGTGCTCTTGTCCCGAAGAGAGAAAAATCAAGTTCGCAACCGCCACCCTCACTAACAGGGCCTTGACATGGTGGAACGGCCATGTCAATGCACTCTCCTTGGTCACAGCCAATGCCATGGGCTGGGACACTCTAAAAGATCTCATGAGAGGGGAGTACTGCCCTAGGGGCGAAGTTCAGAAACTTGAGGAGGAACTCTGGAACCTCAAGATGAAAGGGACTGACATAACAACTTACACGGCCAGGTTCTGCGACTTGGCGGCTATGTGTCCCAACATGATCCCATCCGAAAGCAAAAAGATCAAACGATACATCTGGGGTCTAATGCCCCCGTATCGAGGAAATGTTCTAGCCTCACGCCCTACCACCTTCGACAACGCCAAGGAATTGGCCCAGAGTCTGATCGACCATGAAGTCTCTTCCACTCCAGTAACAGCAACCCCTACTACCACTGCACCACCCGATCCATCCGACATAAAGAGGAAGCGTATGGATAAGAAGAAAGGCAGGAAAACTCAAACCTCCTCCAAGGACCAACAAATTGTGGCGGTCCATGCTGCCACCACTCCAGCTGCACCTGCACCGCCAAAAGCTTATAGTGGGAACCTGCCCAAGTGTCCCAAGTGCCCTTTCCACCACAACGGCCCCTGCCGTGAATTGCAGTGTTCCAACTGTGGCCGGAAGGTCCATACTGTTCGATTTTGTAGGGCCCCTCCCAAACCCATCTCGCAAGTTCCCGGTTCAGGAGTGACCCCGACGTGTTATGGCTGCGGTGAAGCTGGTCATTTCAAGAAGAACTGTCCGAAGGCTGCAAATGCTGGGGGAACTGGAAGGCTACTCACTATTGGTCACAATGAGGCGGTAGTGGATCCCACAGTAGTCACGGGTACGTTTCTTCTCAACAACTATTATGCATGTGTCTTATTCGATAGTGGTGCAGAAAGAAGCTTCATAAACCAAAACTTTAAACACTTACTCAAACAATCCCCTCAACCACTAAAAGAAACATTCGTCGTAGAAATGGCTAACGGGAAGACAGAAAGCTCTAACGAAATCTACATAGGTTGTACCCTCACGTTAGACGATCACACATTTCCAATCGACCTTATACCAGTCTCAATCAAAAATTTCGATGTCATTGTTGGTATGGACTGGTTGAGTCTTCATCGCGCCGACATCCTATGTTTCGACAAAGTCATTCGCCTGAATCTTCCAAATCACGAAACCCTATTGATCTATGGAGATAAACCCGGTACGGGCCTTCGTATCATCTCCAGTATTCAGGCCCAGAAGTATTTGCGTAAGGAATATCGCGCTTTTCTGGCTCACGTCGTCGACACAAGTCAGAAAGTGAAGGATCCAAAAGGCATTCCTATTGTATGTGAATTCCCTGATGTCTTCCTGGAGGATCTCCCAGGTCTACCTCCCAAACGTCAGGTTGAGTTCAGAATCGACCTAGTCCCAGGAGCTACCCCCGTAGCTAACTCGCCCTATCGTTTAGCGCCTGTCGAAATGCAAGAACTACTTGGGCAACTAAACGAGCTGCTCAGCAAGGGCTTTATCAGACCGAGTTTCTTACCTTGGGGAGCTCCGGTCTTATTCGTGAAGAAAAAGGACGGATCGTTTCGTATGTGCATCGATTATAGGGAACTCAACAAACTCACAGTCAAAAATCGCTATCCTCTCCCTCGTATCGACGACCTATTCGACCAACTACAAGGATCGAGCTACTTCTCCAAGATTGATCTTAGGTCCAGGTACCACCAATTATGGGTAATAGAGGAAGATGTTCCGAAGACAGCTTTCCGAACCCGTTATGGACACTTCGAGTTCGTAGTGATGCCCTTTGGACTGACTAACGCCCCCGCAGTGTTCATGGACTTGATGAATAGGGTGTGTCGTCCGTATCTAGATCAGTTCGTCATCATCTTTATTGACGATATACTCGTCTACTCTCAAAGCGAGGAAGAGCATAGGGATCATTTACGATGAGTTCTGGAAACCCTACGGTCAGAGAAGTTATATGCGAAGTTCTCTAAGTGCGAGTTTTGGATCCGAAGAGTTGAATTCTTAGGACACGTGGTTAGTGAAGAAGGAATCCACGTGGATCCCTCCAAAATTAAAGCTATTGAAAACTGGTCAGCACCAAAGACGCCTACGGAGATTCGTCAATTTCTAGGCCTCGCTGGCTACTACCGCAGATTCATCCAAAACTTATCTCGGATTGCGAAGCCTCTCACCATGTTGACACAGAAGGGTGTATCATTCGACTGGGAAGAGAAACAGGAGAAGGCATTCCAGACCCTGAAGCGAGCCCTATGCACCGCACCGGTATTATCTCTTCCCGAAGGGACAGAAGATTTTGTTGTATACTGCGATGCATCAAATCAGGGGCTCGGTCGTGTCTTGATGCAACGAGGTAAGGTCATCGCCTATGCCTCAAGACAGCTAAAGACGCATGAGGTGAACTACACTACTCACGACCTCGAGTTAGGAGCGGTCGTCTTCGCACTAAAAATCTGGAGACACTACTTGTATGGGACGAAGAGCGTGGTATACACTGATCACAAAAGCCTCCAACACATATTGAACCAGAAAGAGCTCAATATGAGACAACGTCGATGGGTCGAACTACTTAACTATTACGACTGCGAAATTAGATATCACCCGGGGAAAGCCAACATGGTAGCAGACGCCCTGAGTAGGAAGGAGTATTCTTGTCGGAGAAGCAAGTCATTGACGATAACTATCCATTTGCATCTATCCACGCAGATCAAGGAGGCTCAGCTGGAAGCCTTAAATCCTGAGAATGTGACGGGAGAATCCCTACGAGGAATGGATAAAAGTGTGGAAGTCAAGGGTGACGGAGCCTACTATCTCATGGACCGAATCTGGACTCCACGCCATGGAGGTTTCAGAGATTTAGTCATGAAGGAAGCTCACAACACTCGATACTCCGTCCACCCAGGTTCGGATAAGATGTATCTGGATCTCAAAAAGCTATACTGGTGGCCTAACATGAAAGCTGAGATAGCTACCTTCGTGAGTAAGTGCCTTACTTGCGCGAAGGTCAAGGTCGAGTACCAGAAGCCATCAGGTCTCCTCCAACAACCGGAGATACCGGAATGGAAGTGGGAACAGACCACAATGGACTTTATAACCAAACTGCCCAAGACAACGAGTGGGTTGGATACCATTTGGGTCATCGTCGACAGATTGACCAAGTCTGCACATTTCCTACCCATCAAGGAAACGGACAAGATGGAGAAGCTCACAAGAACATACCTTAAAGAAATAGTACGACTGCATGGCGTCACTATATCTATTATCTTGGACAGAGATAGTAGATTCACCTCTAGATTTTGGCAATCACTACAAAAGGCGCTAGGGACGAGGCTGGACATGAGTACAACCTACCATCCACAGACTGACGGACAAAGTGAGAGGACGATCCAAACTCTAGTAGATATGTTGCGAGCTTGTGTGATCGACTTCGGTAAATCGTGGGATACACACTTGCCCCTTGTGGAATTTTCCTACAATAATAGTTATCATACTAGCATCAAGGCAGCTCCATTCGAAGCCCTCTACGGCCGGAAGTGCAGATCCCCTCTGTGCTGGGCTGAGGTGGGTGACACTCAGTTAGCTAAAGGACGAGTTCCTGACAGCGCTCTCACTGGTCCGGAGATCATTCGTGAAACGACCGAGAAGATTGTACAGATTCGTGAACGATTGAAAGTCGCTAGGGATCGACAGAAAAGCTACGCCGACAAATGAAGAAAACCCTTGGAATTCCAGGTGGGAGACCAGGTCCTGTTGAAGGTCTCACCCTGGAAGGGCATGATACGCTTCGGAAAGCGTGGAAAGCTGAACCCAAGGTACATAGGGCCTTTTGAGATTCTCGCTAGAATCGGCCCCGTAGCCTACAAACTCAACCTACCCCACGAGCTAAGTAACATACATCCTACCTTCCATGTCTCAAACTTGAAGAAATGCCTGTCCGACGAGACTCTAGTCATTCCGCTTGACGAGATCGAGGTTAATGAGAGCCTCAACTTCGTGGAAGAGCTTGAGGAGATTATGGATCGGGAAGTAAAATGAACGAAACAAAGCCGCATTCCAATTGTGAAGGTTCGGTGGAACGCCAAGCGGGGACCGGAATTCACTTGGGAGCACGAGGATCAAATGAAACTCAAATATCCCCATCTCTTCGCTCAGTAGTGTTGTAATACTTCTCTGTATGAATTCTAAATTTCGGGACGAAATTCCCCTAACGGGGGGATGATATGACAACCCAAATTTATTTCCATTACATAATGCCGTTTTCACTAACGGAATTCGTCGTTATATATAAATTTTCGTAATATTTGGAGTCGTCAATAAATAAATATCTATTTATTTATATTTCTTGATATTATTATTTTAATATAAGTAAAGATAACTTGTAAGTGTTAACCCCGTTTAACTAAATAAAGTTATATTACTTTTCAACCACTTCACCCGGGTAAAAAGTTTAAACCCCGTTAAACTTGAGCATCGGGTAGTCGTGTACCGGGTGCAATACCCGAGGCATATTTAAGGAAAATGGATGTCACTTTACACCCTTTTACCACCCCATTCATACACTCTCTCACTACTTTCTCTCTCTAGACCCGATTCCGACTCCAAAACCGCGAATTCCGACTTCCAAACGTAAGAGTTTCTTCCCTAACTTGTTCTAAACATGCATCAATGTGTTTATAGCTCAAAAATCGTGTGAATGAGTCATGATCAAGGAGTTTACGGCCTAAGAAGCTCCTTAGGCCGTAAACACCCTAAAGATGGCCAAAGGTCCCCATTTTCCTTCTTTTAAGCTTGGATACTAGTTAGGGGTTGTACCTAGGAGCCTTTGATCATCAAAACCATAAGTTTTAGGGCACTAAAAAGGGTTTACGGCCCAAGCACATGCTTAGGCCGTAAACACCCTTTTTCCATGTTAAAAGTTCAACAACCCCTCCAAAGCATGTTTGGACTTAAGATGCAACCTAGGGGACTTCCAATTCGAGTTTAGGCCAAGTAAAACACCATGTTTGAGGGGTAAACTAGAGTTTATGGCCCAAGCATATGCTTAGACCGTAAACTCCCCCAAACCTAGCCAAAATGATGGTTTAAGCCCCTAAACACCCTTATACCTTCACTAGAAATCAATGGAAATGGAATAAGGGCCTCAACATCATGAAATGGAGAGTGAACAAGAGTTCACGGCCAAGCCACGAGGCTTATGGCCGTAAACTCCCAAGGAGTGGCCTTTGGGTCGTAAACTCCAAGGGAGTAAACTCATGAGCCCCTTGTTACCCCCCTTTGGCCTTGTAAAATGCCCTAGAACCACCACCTCTTGCATATGAGACTAGATAGCATTCAAAAATACCCCTCCCATGAGTTTACGGCCGTAAACTCATGGGGGATAAGGCCTCCCAACCGTAAAATCACTTAGGGTGGGTTTTAGGAGAGTAAATCCAATGTGAGGTCACACACTCCTTCCATACAACTCATTGACCTTCTAACACTCAACCGATACTTTCACCCGATTTACTCGGTTTCAGGTAAGTTCATACCCCTTTAATGAACCTTTCAAATGTTTTTATATGTTTTAGGGGGGGATACAAGTCAAATATACATGCTTATGGAAATTAATCACATGTGATTCACTATCCGTAGTTCAAATCACATGTGATTTACCACTATGCTTTGTAAAAGGATTTTACGTTTTCAAAACTATTTTGGATAAATAAACAATTTTCTAAATGTTCCCTTTGGACAAGATTTTTATTAAATAAATGTTCTTATAAGATGTAACCACACTAATATATTTATATAAGTAAGACTTGAAGGACTTAGGACCGATAGCTCGCCTTATTTCTTGTTCTTGTTTGATTGTGGGCTTAGGGTAGTTGTTATCCGTCCGACTGTCATTGATTTCTTAGTTATATATCATGTATATTAGTGTTGGATACGAGTATTTTCATTTCATCCGAAGCTTAAACCACTAAATTGACAAGAACCATACACACTAAGTTAACTATAATAGGTATAGTTAAGGCCACTATTACTCGCTATAGCTACTACTCTACACACTATAATACACACTATTACGAGACGATACACTAATAAGAGAACACACTATGAGTTATACAAAAGACTACTATACTATAATACAAGAGAGAACGCTAATCAGGAGATAACACACTAACTCACTACGAGATACTCTATTCGCTACATACTATGCCCAGAGTCTTTTCGACAGGAAAATGACACTACATGTATAGATCTATACGGGGAAGATGCTATTATATCCCGACTGTTAACTTCAGTCCGAGCTGTGCAAGCCCAGGGATGACACTACTTCACTACACTGTCCATGACCGGGAAGGTCATGGGGTTCTCTATTACTCACACTATCAGTCGCATACAAGAAATACACTAACTCCACACTAAAATACTAAGACTAAAGTATAAGTTAATATCCCGAAGTAAATAAGTATCTATTACTAATGCGAGCCTGCACCACTATTACCGTAACAGGCACAACTTTTCCTATTACACTACCTATTGGAGATCCACTAATATACTTTTACAACAAACGGTTTTCACTGATGAAAATTCCATACAACTTAAAGGTATTCATTTACGAAGTAATTTATGGAAAATATAGGATTTTCTACTACTTATTAATGTAAATTGCAGCTTTTCACACTATATGTTCTAAAACATTTTTATACAAAAACTCACACTAAACTCTTATGAACTTACCAGCTTTATGCTGATACTCGTTTTCAAAATAACTTGTATCCTCAGGTCAAAGATAGACAGGTACAGGTGCAACATTTTGGAGAAGGTGGAGCATACAAGATCCATCTCTTATTTTTGTATTACCTTTGGTGTTTATTGAACATTACAAAACACACTTGTAATTAAACTCACTATGTAAATGCAATGGTTGTATGTTTCTTGTTTTTAATATTATGCAATTGTGATGATACTGTACATGACGTCCTCCACCCCGAAACGTATTCCGCCGTTATCGGTTTTGGGGTGTGACAGAGAAGCTTTTGGATTGATTAAATCAATAGATTTTCGGACAACATGGTTGTTGTGAGGGATTGCTTCAGGAAATGGAAGCAAGATCTGATTTCGAGGATGAATTCTGATTCAAGTGGGAGAGAATTGTAACATCCGGATTCTTGGAGGTAATCCAATTTAAAGTATTTCTATATATTTTGGATTTTGGGCAGCACCACATCGTGGTGGAACCTCACCACGGCATGTCAATTGCTTATGGGCCGGGGGGATTTAATGAACCACCACGACGTGGTGGCATCTGTTGGTGAAAACCCTAAATTTTAAGGGTTTGGGTCCTATTTAAACATCCTTAACTTCTTATAGCGTCCCTCCCATCTGCCTCTGTCACACCCCCAAACCGGATGGCGGAAACGTCCGGGGGTGGAACGATGATCACAACATCACAATAATTGTATACAATGAATCACAAGTACATAAACAAACATCATATCATATGATTATATCAATTACATGACCCGAACGTTATTTACTATCAAAATACATTACAAGGTTTGCATGTTATCAAATAAAGTAGGTTTCGTAATGATATTTGGCGTCTTTTCTTTAAAAGTAGCTCCACTGACCCGAGCTTAATTGTTTCCTGAGAGTACATGCCGTTTTAAAAGTCAACATAAAGTTGGTGAGTTGATAAGAGTTTACTTGTAGAAAAATCCGATATTTTTCCTTGTGTAAAAATCATATCCTTGTAAAATGTTTTGTATTTGTATGCCTTCAACGTAAAAGAAGAATGTATGTGTGTAGTATGTATCCAAAAGAATTTATAAAATAAAAGTTCTCATAACTTCTAAACTTATAAAAAGTGTGACCTGTCATGTGAATTTTATTATCCAAAAATGGAGTGTATAAGTAAATAACCATACTTGTAAATGTAGTATATAAGTAAATAACTCTACTTATAAATATCGTGTATAAGTAAATAACCATACTTATAAATGTTGTGTATAAGTAAATTACCATACTTATAAATGTAATGTATATGTAAATAACCTTACCTATAAATATAGTGTACAAGTAAATAGCCATACTTAAAAATGTAGTGTTTGTTCCTAGAAAATCGAATATTTCTTTTAAAATGAGTTGTAGTCTTAAAAACCCTAAGAACAAAAATGCATAAGTATTTCTATACTTAAAGTAGTATTCTGTAGTTTTATTCTTATATAAAACCATTTGAATGCATGTTATCTCGTAAACTAAATGAATCGTTGATTTCCCATGTGAATTATTATGACCATGCTAAAACTGAAGTTGGCCTACTGCGAAGTTCTTTAGGCATCGAAAAGTTATATATTTGTCACCCAGACCTGTCGGTCTAGATGTAGCTAGCAACTTAGGTGCGGAATTCTCATTCTTGTATAAATCTATATACAAGTATCACACTCTCTTACTGAGATTTTGGTTATTATTAACGACTTTAGTGTGTGCTCTGGTAGGTGCGGTGAAGACTTTGTCTCACATAATTGTTACAACAAGTTTATGTTTTTGTGTAATGCAAACCCTTGTATGTGTATATATCACTTTTCCATGGTATTAATATAGTGTCAATGGATAATGGTATTATCCAAGGGTTAATGGTTTTATCCGATGTGTAAACGCAAAGTTTTAATCTTTTAAAACTAGACTTTTGGTAAAAATGCTAGTTTGTGTTTATCAAATGTGAAATAATATTATCCAATGGATAAAGGTATTATCCATCATACAATAGATCCAATATTAGAAGCTTGTGCAAATCAAAGAATGAGACTTGTGTGTGTTCTTCGAAAACATGAATATACATATATATATTTCATAAATAGAACATAAACATGCATGTACGATTATTACCCAAAGGTTATAAGTTTTATCCATCATATATTAGATCTAGGACCTTTGTGTAAAGTTATTGTCCAAGATGTATTTTGTTTGCTTGGCATGTAACCTCCCTCGAAAGTGTAAAATGAGTGAAAATTAGTAGAAAAGGGGGTATGAACTCACCTTTTGTACTTTCCCTAAAAGATGGCAAGAAATGGTGAGAAAGATGAGGTAGGAATCGAGCTTTGGAAGACAACACCTTCTCAATCTTTAAGATCTTGCATAGGGTTTTTGGTTTCAATAGTGAAACTGAGACAACCAAAAGATGATGGTATAGAGAAGATAGAAATCTCGAAAATATGAAGAGAACTTATCAAAAATCCTTGCTAAACACTTGCCAAAAAGCTTGGATCAACTAAAGAGTTCTTGGAGAGTTTAGAGAGTATAGAAGTGAATGTTGTAAAATGAAAGGTGAAGAGGGGAGGTAGTGGCCGAGTTTTATAGGAGAAGATGGAGGTGCCTGTTTATTAAAATAATCAAGGTATCGTTCCTTGATTATTAAATTGAAGTATGGTGTTTTGAATTAAAAATCATTGGTAAGGCTTTTTCATTAAAATAATGAAGCATGGTCTTGTGAATATTTAGTTCAAGGCATGGCCTTTTTGATTTTTTATAAGAATATCATGATTATGTTGGGATATGGTGGATTATGTAGTAAAAGAAGATACATAATTTGTCTTTTTATAGTTTCTATAAAAATCTAGCCCCTTTTTTATAAAGTTTGTCATTTTTATAAAAGTATGGTGGGATTTGAGAAATTGGTAAGGTTTAATAACTAATAAAAATATTGTTATTTAAAAATATTAACAATAGTATTAACACCTTATGATTAAATTGTTTTTCTCAAATTTGTTGTATAAAATGTGAGCGTTAAACGTGATAACTTATGTTTTTTTTTTCTTGATGTATGATCTTTCTATGGTAATTAACTGGAGTATCAAGCTAAATACTAGATCATATGATGTTTGCAACATGTTAATGGATTTGTGAACATGTAAAACTCGTGTTATGAACATTACCCAATTCCTGGTAATATTTGTGTGTTTTATCGAATTACTATATTACCGTAGTTTATTGATCGCAATAAAAGCGTTTATCCGACAATGGATTTCAAAATAGTGTACGTAGTATTATAATATTTGATAATACATTAGAGATGTTACGAAAATCACATTTCTCCTTTTTGACCTAATATACCCACAATTGACTTCTGTTGACCCTTGTTGAGTTTTGTTGACAAAAATTGATGGTTCTCACATCATCCCCCGGTTAAACGGAATTTCATCCTGAAATTAGTCTTAGATATCGGGTTCCTAGGGATTTGGGAAAAGTTGGGGATAGTTATGTTTCATTCGGTCCTCACACTCCCAAGTGTACTCAGGTCCCTGCTTAGCGTTCCAACGGACCTTCACTATTGGAATGCGACTTTGTTTCGTTTGTTTGACCTCCCTATCCATGATTTCAACCGGTTCTTCGATGAAATTCATACTTTCTTTTACATCGATCTCGTCTAACAGAATGACAAGGGTTTCGTAGGATAAGCATCTCTTGAGGTTTGACACGTGAAAGGTAGGATATATATTGCTAAGTTCTTATGGTAGTCGAAGCTTGTAGGCTACAAGACCTATCCTTGTAAGTATTTCGAAAGGTGCTACATATCGTTGATTTAGTTTAGCTCGTTTTCCAAAACGTATCATCCCCTTGCGTGGTGATACTTTTAACAATACTCGGTCGCCAACCTGAAACTTCAAAGGCTTGCGCCTCCTGTCTGCGTAGCTCTTTTATCGATCTTGGGATGCTTTCAGTTGTTCTCGTATATGAATGATCTTCTCTGTTGTTTCATGTATGATCCCTAGGCTGGTGAGGCTGCTGTTGGTGGCTTGACCCTTAGCTAGTTGGGTGTCTCTAACTTCAGCCCAACATAATGGTGATCTGCACTTACATCCATATAATACCTCAAACGGAGTGGATTTGATGCTGGCGTGGTAGCTATTGTTATAAGAGAAATCAATCAGTGGTAGGTGAGCATCCCATGCTTTGCCAAAATCCACCACACATGCACAAAACATATCTTCCAATGTTTGAATGGTTGTCTCACTCTGACCATCTGTTTGTGGGTGGTAGGCTACACTCATATCGATTCGGGTCCCCAAGGATTTTTTCAACGATTGCTATAAACATGAACTAAACTGGCTGTCCCTATCTGAGATTTTGGACAATGGCACACCATGCAGCCTTATGTTGTTTTTGAGATACATTTTTGTCATCTCTTCCATCTTATCTGTTTATTTGATTGGTAGGAAATACGTGGATTTGGTTAGTCTGTCTACGATCACCCAAATGGTATCGTGTCCACCCATAGTCTTGGGCAACCTTTTTATGAAGTCTATGGTAATCCGCTCCCACTTCCACTCAGGTATTTCTGGTTGTTGCAACAATCCTAAGGGTTTCTGGTATCCATTTTAAACTTAGCACATGTTAGGCACTTTCCAATGTAAGTCGCAATCACAACTTTCATGTTTGGCCACCAATATAACCTTTCCAGGTCATGGTACATCTTGTACAAGCCAGTATGAATGGAATATTTTGTCTTGTGTGCCATGTTCATAAGCAAATCCTTAAGGCCACCAAACTTTGGTGTCCATATTGGATTCATGAAATACTGAATTCTGTCATTTCTGAGCTCAAAGTTCTTATCCATTCCCCGCAGTACTTCCTGTGGGGCATTTTCCGTTTTCAGGGCATCAAGCTGAACATTCTTGCCTTATGCGGGTAGGTGTGAGTGTATGGGCATCGTTAACGATTTTACTCAACATCCTGAGTACTCTTTCTGGCTCAAGGCATCTGTCATTATGTTCGCCTTTCACGGATGGTAACGAATATCACATTCGAAATCATTTAACAATTTGACCCATATCCGCTACCTCATGCTAAGCTATTTCTGGTTGAGGATGTGTTGAAGGCTCTTGTGGTTAGTAAATAACGTACACTTAGTGCCGTACAGGTAGTGTCTCCAAATCATCAGGGCGAAGACTAATACTCCAAGCTCAAGATCGTGGGTATTGTATTTGACTTGGTGTGTTTTGAGTTGCCTAGAAGAGTACGAGATGACCTTTCCTATTTGCATGAGTACACATCCCAACCCGTGATTCAAGGCGTCGCAATACACGACGAAGTCCTCCTTGACTTCCGAAAGGGATAGGATTGGCGCGCTACACATCGCTTGCTTCAATGTCTTAGAGGAATCCTCTTGTTTGTCCCTCCAGTCAAAACTCACCGCTTTTTGGGTTAATGTTGTGAGGGGTTTAACTATCTTGGAGAAGTTCTTGATGAATCTCTGATAGTAACCTACAAGACCCAAGAACTGGCGTATCTCTGTCGGCGTCCTTGGTGCTATCCAGTTCTCTACTGTCTTTATCTTGGATTGGTCCACATCTATTCCTTCTTTGCTGACTACATGTCATAGGAAGTCTACCATCCGTAACCAGAACTCGCACTTTGAGACTTTATGTAAAGTTTCTCTTTTCGTAGTATTTCTAGTATTGATCGCAACTATTGCCTATGCTCCTCCTCACTTCGTAAGTATATAAATATACGATCGATGAATACGATCATGAATTTGTCTAAGTATGGTCTTCATATGCAATTCATGAGGTCCATGAATACTGCTGGAGCATTGGTCAATCTGAATGACATTACTACAAACTCGTAGTGGCCATATCGTGCTCTGAACGCCATTTTCAGGACATCTTCTTCTTGAAATCTAAGTTGGTGGTACCCCGATCTAAAATTGATCTTTGAGAAATAGTTGGATCCCTATAATTTATCGAACAGACCATCGATCATAGGAAGCGGGTACTGATTCTTGACGGTCAGCTTGTTCAGTTCCCGATAGTCAATACACATTATAAAGGATCCATCTTTCTTTTTCATAAAATAAGAATGGCGCTCCCCAGGGTGAGAAGCTTGGTCTAATGAATCCCTTATCTAATAATTTGTGTAGTTGACTAGGCAATTCTTGCATTTCTGCCAGGGCCAGTCTATACGAAGACTTTGCTATGGGGCTGCTTCTGCGATTAATTCGATTCTCATCTCGACATATCGTACATGTGGTAACCGCGAGAGGTCTTCTGGAAACACATCAGGAAAATCATGGAATTTTGGTATGTCCGTGATTTCCTTCACCTCTTTCTTTTGGTCCACTATGTGTGCTAGAAATGCATAATACTTCTTGTGCAAGTGCTTCTGTGCCTTGATGCACGAGATGATTCGGAGGCCCTTGCTTTGTTTCTCATCATATACCATGAGGGTTATGTTGTTTGGTAGGTTGAGCCAGACAGCTTTCTCATGACACATGATGTTGACGCGTTGATTGATTAACCAATCTATGCCGACTATTACATGGAAGCTCCCAATAGTCATAGGCATGAGATTAATTTGGAAGGCGTGGTCATTTAGTGTTAGGGTGCAGTTTAGGTAAATTTCTTTAGTGTTTTTGGTCCGCCCGTTAGTCATCTCTACCGTATAGATTTCCTTAAGTGTTTGTGGGTTCTGATTTAGTAGTTGTTTGAACTTATGACTAACAAAGCTTTTCTCGGAACCACTATCGAAAAGTACGTAGGTATAGAGTTATTGACAGGGAATGTACCAGTTACAGTGGTGGCCTCTTGCATTGCTTCTCTTGTTCCTATGGTCAACGCCCTTCCTTGTCATCCTCCACCATGATTCTTTGTTTTTAGACAGTCCTTCTTGAAGTGTCGTGTCTCTCCACATCCATAGCAAGAGGAGGTTGCTCCTGAGTTGGAATTTTGGTTGGCCACTTGGGTTAGGACCCTACAGAACTTGGTAGTGTGCCACTTTTGTCTGCAATTGGAGCAATACATTTCCATACAGGTGCTGATATGGTGATAGGGACACTTGTCAAATTTTGGGAGGTTCCCAGAGTATTACTTCGTTTGGTTGGTGGATGCAGGTGTGATAACGACGACAACTGCCACTGTCCCTTGTTTCTTTCGGGGATGTTGTTGGGGTCTTTCCTTATTTTTATGCCAGAATTTCCTCTTGCTATCTCTCCCTTTGGGAGGGTCGGCTTTCTGAACCATGGTTCCCTGGCAGATTCCATGGTCAGTCAATTGATGAGCGATGGGCTTTGCGCTGTTAAAGGTGGTTGGTCGAGAAGAAATGACCATCCCTTGGATTTGTGGGGTAAGACCCCAGATATATCTCTCTATCTTTTTGAACTCAGGAGTAACCATCCCTAGGCGCAGGACAGCTAGATTATTGAAGCGGTTGGTGTATGCCGTTATCTCGGAATCTTTCATGGTGAGATTCCAGAGTTCTTGTTCTAATCCTTGCATCTCACTCCTCGGATAATATTCCTCTATTATCATGACTTTCGTCTCTTCCCAACTCATGGCGTTTGCAATAGTAAGGACGATAGTCTTTACATGGCCATTCCACCATGACAGAGCAGAATCCATGAATGTGCAAGCAGTGAATTTCACCTTGCACTCGTTCGTATAGGAGCTGATCTCAAACAGTAATTCAGTCTTCTCGAACTAGTGTATTAGTTCTATCACTCCATCATTGGCATAGATTTTTTTGGGTTTACAGTTGGAAAATTCCTTATATGAGGAAGTTTGGAAGTTAACTCGGCTGTCGTTATGGAAACTGTTTTTTACGTGTCCTGACCCATTGTTTCTATCGGCATGGTAGTTGGATACTATGGTTGTTAATTGTGCAATCATTTTTTCGATTGTGGTTGCGTCCATGGATGTTGGTGTTGCTCCCATACAGACTCTCAGGCTTCGTCTGAGTGGCATGACCTCAATTCGCTTACCTATATATCAGATGCCAAAATAGCATACAAGGTGTCCAGCCACCTCACTCATCTCACGAGTAGTTTTTTCTACCCTTTGCTCCATGGCCACTTCCCTAGTCTCAGCTGTTAGGGCTTGTCGCTCCAAGGCAGCCACCCTCTCCTCAAAGGAGTGTACGTGGGTCATAGTGTCCACCTGTTCACTAATGAGTGTAGTTGTTTTCTATCATGGAGGCACATCCTGAAAAGATGGAGGTGGAAGGGGCTCGTCTATGCTCCTGATGGGATAAGGCTTGTTAATGATCCCCCCGATGTCTATCTCCTCGTCTCACTGCTCCTCAAAATCCTCTTCCAGATCCTCCACAGGGTCTTCCTCGTGAATTTCCCCTGGTTCTTCCTCGATCCATCCATTAGCTTCCTTAGTGGGATAATAGGGGTCTCCATGGTGGAATCCTGCCATGACTAAAACTGAAATGGTGTATAAGGGTGCAATCTATGTGACTCTTAGTAACTAATTAGTGCAACTAAGTTATTAGTGTAGATATTTGACGAACTTGTGAAGTATTGATATATAGATTACTTAAGTTTACCTAGTTGTACCTTATGCCTAGGCCCAGTTACATGTTGGTCAAACCATGGTCAAGTGTAGTTGATCAGGCTACACTCCCCTTTGATTTGACAACATGTTATACTAGGTCTAGTCATAGTGTTCAACCTAAACCTTGATGTTCTTGATTTGTTTCATTGTAACATTGACTTTTCTTAGTATGAGTATACTTTTATATAATAATTATTATTATATTCTAAAGTATAATAGTAAGTCGAAGTTTTTAGTCAGAGGTATTAGTCCCCATATCTGTAGTTGTATTTCTTACATGGAAGAATATACTTAGTTTGCTATAGACAATTGCTCTGACACCAATCTGTCATACCCTCAAACCAGATGGCAGAAATGTCTGCGGATTGAACGATGATCACAATATCACAATAATTGTATACATTCAAACACAAGTACATAAACAACCATCATATTATATGATTATATCAGTTACATGACCCAAATGTTACTTAGTATCAAAATACATTACAAGGTTTGCATGTTATCAAATAAAGTGGTTCTCGTAATGATATTTCGCGTCTTGTCTTTAAAAGTAGCTCCACTAACCTGAGCTTAATTGTTTCCTGAGAGTACATGCCATTTTAAAAGTCAACATAAAGTTGGTGAGTTCATAAAAATCGAGTTGTAGAAAAATTTGACATTTTCCTTGTGTAAAAATCGTATCCTTGTAAAATGTTTTGTATTTGTACGCCTTCAGCATAAAATAAGAATGTATGTGTGTAGTATGTATCCAAAAGCATTTATCAAATAAAAGTTCCCATAACTTCTAAACTTATAAAAAGTCTGACTTGTCATGTGATTTTTATTATCCAAAAATCGAGTGTATAAGTAAATAACCATACATGTAAATGTAGTATATAATTAAATAACTGTACTTATAAATATTGTGTATAAGTAAATAATCATACTTATAAATGTTGTGTATAAGTAAATAACCGTACTTATAAATGTAGTCTATAAGTAAATAACCTTACTTATAAACGTACTATATAAGTAGATAAACATACTTAAAAATGTAGTGTTTGTTCCAGAAAAATCCAATATTATTTTTAAAATGAGTTGTAAAGACCAAAAATGTATAAGTATTTCTATACTTAAAGTAGTATTACGTAATTTTATTCTTATATAAAACCATTTGAACGATGTTACCCCGTAAAGTAAATGTATCCGTGATATCCATGTGAGTTATTACAACCATGCTAAAACCAAAGTTGGCATGCTGCGACGTTCTTCAGGCGTCAGAATGTTAGACATTTGTCACCGTAGACTTGCCGATCTAGCTGTAGCTAGCAGCTTAGGTGCAGGATTGTAAGTCCCGTATTGATCTATACACAAGTATCACACTCTCTTACCGATATTCTAGTTATAATTCAGGACTTTAGTGTGTATTCTGGTAGGTATGGTGAACACTTTGTCTCACATAATTGTTTCAACGAGTTTATTTTTTGGTGTAATGAAAACTCTTGTATGTGTAAATATCACTTTTCCATAGTATTAATATAGTGTATAATAGTATTATCAAATGGATAATGGTATTAACCAAGGGATAATGGTTTTATCCAATGTGTAAACGCAATGTTTTAATCTTTCAAAACTAGACTTTTGGTAAAAATGTTAGTTTTTTATTCAATGTGTAATAATATTATCCAATGGCTTAATTTGTTATCCATCATACATTAGATCCAACATTAGAAGCTTGTGCATATGAAAGAATGAGACTTGTGTGTTTTCTTTGAAAACATCAATATATGCCTCCAGTTAGATGAAGGCATGTTACACTTTTTAGTGATTGGGAGAACCCAAGTACTCACTTTAGGATTCAGGAAAGAACTCTCATAGATTTTTTTCCTTTTGGAATATATAGGAGGGAAACAATCAACCTATTGATATTGGAAGACCCAACGGATTCTTCCAATGCATCATTTATGGGTCCAATGGAATTCGTAGGTATAGGAAGAAGCCCTATCAAATAGAGAATTCTTCTTTCGACCATATTTCGATTGTTAATACAATATATATATATATATATATATATATATATATATATATATATATATATATATATCATAAATAGAATATAACCATGGATGTAGGAGTATTACCCGAAGGTTAAAAGTTTTATTCATCATATATTAGATCTATGAACTTTGTGTAAAGTTATTGTCCAAGATGTATTTTTTTTGCTTGCATGTAACCTCCCTCGAAAATGTAAAATGAGTGAAACTAGTAGAAAAGGGGTATGAACTCACCTTTTGTGCATTCCCTAGCATATGACAAGAAATGGCGAGAAAGATGAGGTAGGAATCGAGCTTTAGAAGGCAACACATTCTTGATCTTCAAGATCTTGCCTAGGTTTTTTGGTTCCATGAGTGAAAATGAGACAACCAAAAGGTGATGGTAGAGATAAGATAGAAATCTCGAAAATATGAAGAGAACTTACCAAAAATCCTTGCTAAACACTTGCCAAAAAGCTTGGATCAACTAGAGAGTTCTTGGAGAGTTTAGAGAGTATAGAAGTGAATGTTGTAAAATGAAAGGTGGAGAGGGGAGGTAGTGGCCGAGCTTTATAGGAGAAGATGGTAGTGCCCTTTGATTAAAATAATCAAGGTATGGTTCCTTGATTATTAAAATGAAGTATGGTGTTTTGAATTAAAAATTCATGGTAAGGATTTTTCATTAAAATAATGAAGCATGACCTTGTGAATATTTAATTAAAGGCATGGCCTTTTTGATTTTTTTATAAGAGTATCATTATTATGTTGGGATATGCTGTATTATGTAGGAAAAGAAGAGACATAATTTGTCTTCTTATATCTTTTATAAAAATCTAGCCTATTTTTATAAAAGTTTGTCATTTTTATAAAAATGTGGTGGGATTTGAGATATTGGTAAGGTTTAATAACAAATAAAAATATTATTATTTAATAATAGTAACAATAGTATTAACACCTTATGATTAAATTGTTTTTCTCAAATTTGTTGTATAAAATGTGAGCGTTAAACGGGATAACTTATGTTTTTTTTTCTTGATGTATGATCTTTCTATGGTAATAACTGGAGTATCAAGCTAAATACTAGATCATATGATGTTTACAACATGTTTATGGATTTGTGAACATGTAAACCTCGTGTTATGAACATTACCCAATTCCTGGTAATATTTGTGTGTTTTATCGAATTACTATGTTACCATAGTTTATTGATCGCAATAAAAGCGTTTATTCGACAATGGATTTCCAAATAGTGTACGTAGCATTATAATATTCGATAATACATTAGGGATGTTACAAAAATCACATTTTGCCTTTTTGACCTAATATACGCACAAATGACTTTTGTTGATCGTTTTTCACTTTTGTTGACCAAAATTGACGGTTGTCATAGCCTCCATCCCTCATAATCATCCCTATCAAACCCTATACCTCTTCTGTGAGTTTTTAGCATAAAGTGTGTGATTTTGATGCTTGTGAAGAAATAAGGTGGTAGTAGATCATCTTGGGATTCCAAAGCAACGTAGATCCAGAAGTTTGTCTTCCTCAAACATCTACAGGAGGTATAAAGCCTTCATCTCGATGAATAACTTGATAGATCTCTAGATTTTGTCCACTCTTATCTATGCCTTGTTGTTTTGGATGGTTTGATCTCATAAATCTTGTAACTTTATGAATCTCTAGGCCTTTGGGAGTATTTGATGCTTTGGATCTAGACTAGGATTGAGTTTTGAGACCATGCATGGATCTTCACATTTTTACCCTATTTTTGACCTAATAAGAATTCAAGACATGTATTGGACATGCATGTCTGAAAAGCACAAACTTTTGTAATGAGAATGGTGTTAGAAACTCTTCTAGAGTTGTTGGACAAGTAACCATATAGATTATGTGCTTATTGCTTAAGCCATGTGGTGTTTTGGACCATAAAGTTGAGATCTATGCACTTTCGAGGGTTCTAAAGGATGAAGTTGGAAACATAAAATGGACCAGGCTTGAGTTGGAGAATCCTTGGAATGTAAGAAAATAATTTAATTCGTTAAATTGCCGAAAACCTGGTAACCACGACGTGGCAAAGGTCACCACGACGTGGCAACTTTCCTGGTCACGACTATTTTTTCGTATCGACACCACAACATGGTCAAGGATGACCACGATGTGGTGGCCAGTCTATTGACTTTTACTTTGACCAAGTTTGACTTAGGGGAATTTTGGGTATTTTGAGTTTTATTTGAGAATTGGTCACTATTTGTTGGATAGGTGACCGATAGATATGATATTCAGAGCTGTGACCTGTTCATCGATAATTTCAGATTGTGAGGTGAGTTTTCCTCACTATTCTTGTGGGTCAAAGGCTCTAATGCTGACCCACTAGATTATGTATCCTGGTATAGAGGATGTTGATATGTTATAGTGGTATGTTAGATTAGTATCATGGTTAATAGGATGTATTATGGGTTAGTGATCTGTAGATCTACATGTTTGTCTGATGACTGGTTATATGTTTATCTGTTTGCTGGATATATATTATATGTTATGTATATGTCAATGTGGTATGGTTGGGTTGAGGTAGTATTTCTTTGTTTAGGGTTTTGAGCATTCTAACACTCCTAAGGTGTACATGCAACCCTAGAAACCTTGGATCTATGTTTATCTAAAATACATGCAGAATTTAATTTCCAAGGTTCATAATCCTATCTAGCATACATGCGAAACTTTAATCATAAAAGTTTGCTAGAATTACATACCTTGAAATGATTTGGATTGCTTGAAACCTTGTGAGCCTAGCAACCCAAGTGTGATGCCTCAAATGTCTCTCACAACACCAAATGCACTTGGAATAAACTTGAGAGATATGTAGATCACTTAGAAATCGACTTGCCCTCCTTTGTTCTCTTAGGTTCCGATTTTGGTGTGTCACATGAAGCTTATATAATGTGTTACAATTAGGGTTACACCATGTAAACCTAATTGTCATGACCTTTCATTTCCATGTCCTATGGGTTATATAACCACCATGGAGCATCCATTGAGCATCCTATGGGTTTTTGCCTAACTTGATAATCCATGGAGCTTTAGCCCACTATACAAGTATGAGTGATTTACATAATCAACCCATATATTTAATTAGTCTTCTTTTGATCACTTAATTAATTCCAAATTAATTCTAAATTAATATTAATTAAATAATACTATTAATATATTAGAACTTATAATATATTAATAAACCTTAAGTGTTATTTCTCTCATTTTAGTATTTCCAAATGCACGATGTTATGTAACCCAAATGGACCATGCCAAACTGGGTCAAGTATATACCATAAATAGTTATGGACTTAGACACCTTATCCAACACTTTATACTGTAGCCAACAAACCCGGGAGCAAGCCAAACATAAGCTGTGGGCCCCGAGGGTAAGCCAGACGTATGCTGTGGACTTGGGAGCAAGCCAGGCATAAGTTGTGGGCCCCGAGTGCAATCCAGACTTTTGTTGTGGGCTCGGGAGTAAGCTAGATATGAGTTATGGGCCCAATAGCCAAGCCATACTCATACTGTGGGCTTGAGAGGTATTCCAATCTTTTAGTTGTAGACCTAGTATATGATGTTATATGTTGTGTGTTGGTACTTTGAGGGAACTCATGAAGCTTTGGTGCAACACCCGAATCAGGTGCACATTATCTTCCATATTGTAAAATTAGAAGTTTCCCTATTTTCCCTTCTCACGACATGAGGGATGCTTTTTCATATCGTGAAAAGTAAGCCAGACTCGTGCATCATTTTAAGGCTCACGACGTGAGCAACCTAATGCTCATGACGTGACAACGGCTGGTGACCAAAAACCATACGTTTTTGGTATTCAAAGGAATAAGAGGGTTTGGGTTTCTCACCCACAGTCTCCCTCATTCTCTAGACCTCCAAAAACTCTAATTTTCTTTCTCCTTAAGATCCTTTGTCATTTGGGTGCATTTCTAGCTTGTGGGAAGAAGAAAAGAAGAAGAAGGAAGTGCTCTAGTGTGGGTGTGGGCAAAGAATTAGCATCATCATCATCTTTTCCTACTTTTGGACTCTTGTAAGTATCAAAGGCTCCAAATTTATTGCTTATCATGGATAGATCTTGATTTTTGTCCATTTTATTGATGTTATTGCATGATTGAGCGGAGTAGATCCATAAAGTTGGAAACTTTATGGATTCTAAGAGTCCCAAGAGCATTATAGTGTTAAGATCTGGGAGTTGGTATATATTTGAGGCATGCATACAAGTTTGAAGCTCATTTATTCCCTTTTTGGCCTCGAAAATGGATATGATGTTAGGTGCATGAATGGCCATAAAGGAAACATTTTTATGGACCTTAGGGGTCCCTTTAGCTTATGGATGAAATGGAATCGAAGACTTAATGGATTAAGGACTTAAATTGGTGACCCTTAGACTCAGACAGCGCTCACGACGTGAGGTGTTAGATCCCAAGACATGAGAATCGGTGCAGTCCCGTTTCTTTTAGAACCCTTGGACCTCACGACGTGAGAATGGATGCTCACATCGTCATACCAACTCAGGTGGGTTCTTTGGCTGAGTTGACTAGTTTAGGTCAAAACGAGTGGGGAAACGGATCAGAATCGCTACCACGACGTGACCAATATCTGGCCACGACGTGAGGATAATTGACTTTGACTTTGACCAAGTTTGACCTTAAGGGTATTTTGGGATATTGATGGAAATTGTTCATCTGGTGGGAATATGTATCGGTTAGAGAGCTAAGGCTCAAAGTCGAGACCTTATCAGCTGCTGTTCAGTTTACAAGGTGAGTCTTCTCACTATATCCATGGGTCAAAGGAACCAATGTTGACCCATTACTTGTAATGTGGAATGATAATTATCTATGCAGTTGCTTGATTGAAATACCTCGAGGTTAGCCCGTGACACTTGTATGGAAGACCATGGGGGTAGCCCATGACACTTGGATATTAGACTATGGGGGTAGCCCATGGCATTCCAGGAAAAAGACCATGGGAGTAGCCCATGGAAATTGTATGTATCTATGTGGTATTTTGAAGGGTTTTGAGCATTCTAACACTCCTATGGTGTACACGTAACCCTAGATACCTTGGATCTACGTTTTCTTTATTATACATGCAAACTTTCAATTTTCTAAGGCATCATCCTAACTAGCATATTATGGAGTATATATAATACAAAGATCTAGTTAATGGACATACCTTTTCTTGTAGTTTGATTCCTTGGACCTTTAAGAGCCTAGCACTCCAAGTGTGATGCCTCAAATGCTTCACAAAACACCACCAACAATGGAGGACTTGATACAGGGTTCCTTGCTTCAGAAAAATTGGCTAGCTCTCTTCTAAGCTCACTTAGGTGCTGATTTTGGTAGCCATGAGGTTCCTTATATAGTGTGACACAACTAGGGTTACACCATGTAAACCCTAATGTGCATGACTTACCACATTCCTTAGGCTCCATGGGTTTTAACCTCCATGGAGTATCCATGGGTCACCACATGAGTTTAGCCCAACATAAAGAACTACGGATCATAAGCCCACTTTATAAGAATGAATGATTTACACAATCAATCCCCATATATTTAATTAGTCTCTTTTGATCAGAAATTAATTCCAAATTAATTCCTGATCAATACTAATTAAATAATATGATTTCATATTAATATATTAGAACTTATAATATATTGATAAATCATAAATATCCTCTCCTCATAAGTTCAACCTTACAAATTGTTCTGGTGCCATGCAACCCAACTGGACCATGCGACTCTCGGGTCAAGTACATACCAGTTATAATTATGGGCTTAGACACTAAATCCAACAGTCTCCCGCTTGGATAAGTCTAATAACTATAACTACAAGTACGACTTAAAACACCGACTAGCAATCGTAGCTCTTAAAAGCCTCTATCGAACTGAGATGCTCCATTTTAGATAAGTGATCATATAATAATTTGTTCTCAAGATATTGTTGGATAAGGTGTCTAAGTCCATAACTTATTTGGTACATACTTGACCCGACCCGACATGGTCGATTTGGGTTGCACTTCACCCAAACGATTTATGGATAATTTTATGAGAATTTTATACTTACGATTTATTAATATATTATAAGTTATAATATATTAATATGAAGTCATGTTATTTAATTAGTTTTAGTCTTAAATTAATTATCAATTAATTTAGAGATTAAAAAGAAGACTGATTAAATTATGGGCTATTATATTTTATATAGTGTGGGCTAATACTCATTTGTTAATGGGCTAAGCTAATATGAAAGTCCATGGACGATCCATCGAGCTTTTAACCCATGGATCCTTGGAAAGGAAAAGACATGGGTTATTAGGGTTTCACCCTAACCATGCACACTATATAAAGAAGCATATGATGCAAGAAATGGACACTAGGAGTGTGAGACTTAGTGGTGGCCGATTTCATAAGAAAGTATACTATTCTCTCAAGTGTCCAAGTGTTTGTGGTGATTTGTGATTCCATTTGAGGCATTCACACTATTGGTGCTTGGCTCTCAAACTCCAAACAATCAACCATCATCAAAAGGTATGTATTTCTACTAGTACTTTTATGATTCATAATCCTTATGCTATGCTAGTTAGGAAGAAACCTTGGAAATTATTATTTGCATGTATTTTAGAAGAAAACATAGATCCAAGGTTTATTAGGGTTGCATGCACACTTAGGAAGTGTTAGATTGCTCAAAACCCAACAGTGGTATCAGAGCCTAGGCTTGTTTTCTTGAATACTTGATGCAGATTTTCGAGTTTTGGTGCTGGAATTGGTCTAGAATCATTACCTTAATCTGTTTTGATCTTATAAAACTTGTTTTTGATGTGTTAATGATGATGGTGGACCAATTTCAAAGTTATAATCAAAATTTCAAGTTTATATGTGTTCATATGATTCTTGAAATTGTTGATGTGAATGTTCATGTTCATATGAGTTTTGTTAGATCATAGGAATTATTTGCAAATTGTTTGTTAGTTAATTCTTGATCTTAATGTGTTTTAATGGAATTAATAATTTGTCCTCAAGTTATGGAATTCCAAAAGTTTTTCTTTTAAATATTTTTTTAAGAAGTCATAAGTTACACTTTAGAAGAGTTTTTTCTAATAAATGCTTTTATGGACTTCATAACTTGTCCTCAAGTTATGGATTTCCAAGAGACTCTTCATTAAAAGTATTAAACACTTAATTAAAACTCATAAGTTATGAATATCCAAAAGTTTATGAATTGTTCAAAACTTGCCCTCAAGTTTTGGAATTTGTAAAGTCTCACACAAACTTTAATTCCATACCCTAGAAGTTTGAAAAGTTAAAATTCTACCCTTATACTATTATAAGATTAATGGTTCATTATTTTATATATATATATATATATATATATATATATGTATAAGAACAAGTCGTTTTACCGTTAGTGGGCCTCGTTCACGAAGCCGGTCTATAAGGTGGGTATAAGGTTGTTGCCTATAAAATGACGACTTAATGGGTGTCCACTCTCACCCACCGCTTGCTTGATCGGTGGAGGGTCGTTAGCCGAACGGGTAGGACAATGACTTTAAATTCTCATTAAAAGTATGATGAATATTATAAAGTATCTAAATGTTTTATTTAATTCCCAATCTTAGTTACTTTAGGAAAAATGTGAATTTGGTGCTAGCCCATGGAATTCACACTTTGTACCTTACTAAGTCATTGGTGGAGCGTGTGTGGTTAACTGGCACACTAACTTGGACTAGTAAGGATCACGAAGGGTGACTTAATGTTTTTCATAGATGAATGGAGCGTGTGTGGTTAACCGGCACATTGATTGGGTGATAATATTAAGGGTACCAAGTGAATTGGTATGGTTATTCACACCTTGTTTTGTGATCCTCGGCATCCCAGTCACAAAATTTGAGAGGGCACAATCGAGATTGAAACATGTCATTGAAAAGTTCAATGAATCTCAACAGATCTAGGAATTTCAAATCCAATTAAAACCTAATAAATTATTTCGTTTCTCATGGTGGAAATTGGTGAATCGTCATTCGCCTACCTTCAAATATTTTATAGCTTGGATTATGGCATCCCTCTTCCAAATTATAAAATATTGTGTTGGGTCCTAGCCTTAATATTTCATATTGGGTGTTATATTAAGGACTTTGAATCAACTAACTTGATTTTCTCCCATTATAGATGTCTGGTTCAGACAACTATGATCTTCCCAAATCTCTTGAAGATGGTGTCCCTCAACATCATGCTTCACTTCCTCCACCTCTTCCAATTATTCTCCCTCACCCACAAGTTCTTGAAAAGTTTAAAGTCACTCAATCCCTATTGGCAAGCATAGTCTATGTGTGCTCACATCTTGGAGATAAAGTCACATATTGACAAGCCGGGAGAGTTGGGTGTCAAAGTCCTGTGAAAGTTGGATGTTCAATCACTTTCTTAGTAACATAGTGAGTCTCTTTGGGACTACTATGAGACGGACTATGACATGACCCTTAATGATGTTATCTATTTGCTTGGTGTTGTGGAATCAGCAATGATTTGGAACACCAGTAAAGCAAATTTGATTAAAAGAACAACTTCCCAAGTCTACATGGACATTGACAATGGTAGCATTGGATATCTAGAAAAGGATTTCTCTTCCCAATGGAAAGGGATCGGCTATAGTCAACTCGGTTGACCAAATAGTAAAGAGAAAGGAAAATTATGAGATAGTCTCATGTGCCATTACCAAAGGGTCCATGTGTTTTGTTGCCAAAGGAAGGGGCATTGGTTGCGAAACTGCCCTATTCACCTGAAAGGTCATAAGGTTGATCAAGTCAAGAGGTTTGACTCTACTTCGGGTAAAGTCCACTGTCTAACTCTATTATGTTCCTATTTGGAGATTCTTATTACATAATGTGAATGGGTCACATGCTGATGTTTTTAAGAATCAAAGAAAAGATAGGAAGCTTAAAGTAAGTATATGTTGATTCTGATTGCAAAGGTGGGTTTCGATTGCATGGTTTGGCAATCAAAATTTTGAGTTGTTGCTTAAGAGTTATAATATATTGCTTATGAATAGATAACAACAAGGTTTTCATGTGGATTGTAAGGATAAGTTTTTCTGCAAAGTTTTAAAATAAAAGAAAAAAAAGGGTTTTAATTTTATTTATTTTAAAAATATCCTTACAATGGCATCTGTGGAAAATTGTTGCTTATATGTTTCCAGTAATAGCAATATTGGAAAGTGGATTGGATTCTTTCATTTGTGGTAGTGTCTGAATTTACCAAATGAAGAAAGTTTTTCATCACCCAAGTTTCAATTGGACAAAAACTTGGAATCATACAAGTTGTATTGTATGATGAATGAGAATTTTCATCTTTGAAAATTAAGACTAATTCTTTGATCACATGTATATGTGAGTCAATTGAAGGACTAAGGAATTAGCTACACTGGGTGTGCGCTGGTCAAGGTCCACCACAAAGATTGATTTGTCATGATTTACTAAAGATTAGTAAATATGATTATACTTATAAGGTTAAGTATAATTCTGTAACATTGGAAAGGTTACAATGTATGACAAAACAAATGAGAAGAATCAAATTAGGCAAAAAGATAAAAGTTTCTCAAATCTGAAAGGATGGGAGAGTACTTTAGTATCGTATTTCATGATCATCTTAATGATTACGAAACCATATCACAAATTCATACTCTAAGGACGTCTTAGTGCATTGTTATGGCTAAGAAGAGAGGTCATGAATTGTTGGATTGGTTAAGATCGAGAAGATGAGTCATACTTCGTTCCAAAACAATTCTTAGAGTCATACTCCAAGATTGTAACATTGAGTGACATAAAGTAAGGTTTAAAACACTTATCAAATGTAGTGTAGAATGTTTCTACCCTTGTACATTTGAGATTGGTAAGTTGTGATGTCTTGGATGAGACAAAGACCAACTAAGACCAATTGTGTGAAGTGTTAGTCTTGATAAGAATTTGTACTATCCCTTGAATATTTGTTTTGTCAAGGAATGGTTCTTGACTGGGGAAACTTATATGTCAAGGGGACAGTGGGAGCCTTAAAGATCCTGAAAGAGTTTCAAGAGTTAATCAAGAGTAAAACCTGTAATTTATCACTAGCACACAACTTAAGGTTTGCAACCTATCGTGTTGACATAATTCTTGTTTCTGTACCTACTTCAAATAAGTTGAATTTGCATATGAGTTATCAGAGTTCAACTTGGAAGCATTGGTGGGCCTTGTGCTACCAAGGTGAAAAGAAACTAAGATTGAACAAGTTTAATCCATGTAAGGCTGAATTTGTCACTAACCTTATCTTGTGATTATGGTTTTGACAAATTCACACGGATAGGAACTCATACATTATAAAATCTAAGTATCATAAGGTTCCTCGCCGATTCATGAAAATGATGGTGAGGAAACGCTCTCACTAAGTAGATTTTACGTAGATATCAATTGTGTTATTTGCATTTTCAAAAGTCATTAGTGGAGCGTGTGTGGTTAACCGGCACACTGACATGGACTTGTGAGAAATAGCAAAGGTCTAAGAAATTGAGACTATGATTACGTCATCCCTTTTCATAGTTCTTGAAATTTCTTAGACACACATGTGAGCTATCTAAGAAAGGGTGTATGAATCTAAATTTCAGAAGTCCATCAGATTTCTGGAAATATGTCAGAGCTAGTGGGAGCATGATTATTACGTTTAGTGTTGCAAGTTACCAATGTTAATTATAGAAAACAAAGTTTCAATTCATGAAGTTGCAGGGGTTGAAAAAGTCGTTTTGCTATAATTAAGGGAGAGAAAATTATACTTCGTTTCAATTCTAAAGCTTAGATTGAGATTTTAATCATCTTTAGTCAAGGAAATATATATATATATATATATATATATATATATATATATATATATATATATATATATATATATATATGAATTTTATGTTAGAATGGTTCAACTTGAAGAAATTCTATATATATTGCGTTTTCAAAATTCGAGTATGATTACGACATCCCTCTTCATAGTTAAATTTTGAAAACATGGCAAATAAAAATTATTGTAGCAAAAGACTGGTCTAGTATCGTGTCTTTATGTCATACATCATGAATCGTGTCCCATATGCTTCGGATATAGGATCGATTGCATGTGCTATAATATTCATCTTTTCTAAATTTTCCAAATGCTTAAGGCATTGAGAAGGGAAAAGTCTAGAATTGGATATGACTAAAGTGATTAAGCAATTGTCGAGGACAAATCTGAGGTTCGCCAAAGATTGGTTGCTCAGGGACAGTTTGAAGTATGATGTAAGTTGTCGGAAAGGACCATATTGACATATTCTGCAAAGAAGTAACTCTTGTTCAGAAGTGATAGTCAAAATGGGACTATGGAAATGTCTCCATAGGTGGAAGTTATTCGATCTATGTAAGATTAGAAAACCTTAATGCAAGAAGGATGTTCAAAGCAATGTACTTTGAATATGAGACTTCCGTTCCATAGAAGTTGACCTTCTTTGGAATACTCTGTAATGACTGGTGACAAGGTTTTGGTGACTTTGTGCATAATCATTACAAGAGAAACATTGCATAAAATTTAAAATCTAACAGTTTTTTTTTTGTAAATGATAGGAATCGGGGATTCTCACATTTACAATAAGGATTTGGGATTGTGAAATGAGTATCATTGGAGTCATGTTCAATTGATCTACATCACAATGTAAGGATCATATACAAACATAGTGTGCATACTTGGAGTATGGCATAACTATTGTTTAGAAAAACAAAGTGTACATGCTAGGAGCATGGGACGACTGTTGTTTTATTCAAGTCTTAAGTTGATTGTTTGAAACATTATACAATGAATAATGTGTAATCAATATGGTGATAAATAAAAGGTGGTTCTATTTATATTCAAAAGGGTTCTGAGACCATATTGGATTCGATTATTATTGTGTTTCACTTTGCATGTTTTGACTTCCAAAATAGCTAGGTTATTCTTTCCGAATGACTAAGTTATTTAAACACTCCACAGTCGTTTATATGTTGGAAGTAGGTATGAATCAAGACTGTCATGAATCGAGTTTGTAGATGGCTAAATGGGTTTAGTCATAGCAATGGTTGCTACAACATTCATGAGTGCTCATAAGTTATGAGTATTGGAATAAACCCATGCTCACTTGTATCACTTCATGGAATTTATCTCGAGTGATCGTGAGACGATAATATCATATAAATCTTCAAACCTAGAGATATGAGTTGTTACCTATGAGTTGGTTGTGCATTGATTGCACGTAAACGCATCAGTAACTTGATGTTATAAAACGTGCCTTTGTGTACAATTCAACAAGTAGTAGAACAAGCATATGAGTCGAACTTTATTTGTTCCTTCTAGAAATAGAAGCCATATATGGGCCCCTCGATGATTTTGTTGTGACCTATGTATTGGCCGGTCAGAACTAAATTGATGTGTTCGATTAAGTTCTTTGTCAAACAAATCAAAAATCGGGAAACAAACTGCTGGACAATAAGTACGACATTGTTCCATGTATTTGTCCGACTGATATCATGAGAACAGAGGATTATATGATCACTTATCTAAAATGGCGCTTCATAGTTCAACAGAGTTTTCGAGAGCTACGATTGTTGGTTGGTTCCTGAAGTAACATACACAAATATAGTTATTAAACTTATCCAAGTGGGAGTCTGTTGGATAAGGTGTCTAAGTCCATAACTTATTTGGTACATACTTGACCCGACCCGGCATGGTCGATTTGGGTTGCACTTCACCCAAACGATTTATGGATAATTTTATGAGAATTGTATACTTACGATTTATTAATATATTATAAGTTATAATATATTAATATGAAGTCTTGTTATTTAATTAGTTTTAGTCTTAAATTAATTATGAGTTAATTTAGAGATTAAAAAGAAGACTGATTAAATTATGGGCTATTATATTTTATATAGTGTGGGCTAATACTCATTTGTTAATGGGCTAAGCTAATATGAAAGTCCATGGACGATCCATGGAGCTTTTAACCCATGGATCCTTGGAAAGGAAAAGACATGGGTTATTAGGGTTTCACCCTAACCATGCACACTATATAAAGAAGCATATGATGCAAGAAATGGACACTAGGAGTGTGAGACTTAGTGGTGGCCGATTTCATAAGAAAGTATACTATTCTCTCAAGTTTCCAAGTGTTTGTGGTGATTTGTGATTCCATTTGAGGCATTCACACTATTGGTGCTTGGCTCTCAAACTCCAAACAATCAACCATCATCAAAAGGTATGTATTTCTACTAGTACTTTTATGATTCATAATCCTTATGCTATGCTAGTTAGGAAGAAACCTTGGAAATTATTATTTGCATGTATTTTAGAAGAAAACATAGATCCAAGGTTTATTAGGGTTGCATGCACACTTAGGAAGTGTTAGATTGCTCAAAACCCAACAGATATCAGCCGAACAAATACATGGAACAACATCATACTTATTGTCCATCAGTTTGTTTCTCGATTTCCGATTTTTTTGACATAGAGCTTAATAGAACAAATCAATTTAGCTATGACTGGGCCCGGTACATAGGTCAAAACAAAATCATTGAGGGGCCCAAGATATCACTTTTAATCCTCCAAGGACTAAAAGGAACAGATAAACTTCCACTCATATGCTCGTACTAACTAGTCATCAAATTGCACAGAACAACACGTTTTATAGCATCAAGTTCCTAAAGCGGTTATGTACTATCAATGCACAACCAACACATAGTCAACAACTCATATCTCTTGGTTTGAAGACTTAAATGATATTTTCATCTCACGATCACTCGAGATAAATTCCATGAAGTGATACAAGTGAGCGCGGGTTGGATCCAATACTCAGACCTTATGAGCACTTATGAATGTTGCAGCAACCATTGCTGTGTCTAATACAATTCAGACAAATCTACAAGCCAAATTCATGATAGTCTTGATTCAATACCTAATTCCAACGTATGATTGACTGTGGATAGTTTGAATAATATAATTATTATGGAAGTCAAAACATGCAAAATGAAACAATAGTAAATGATTGACACAAGACAGTACCATACTAGTAAATAAAAAGCACCTTTTATTTAAGCATCAAATGTTAATTACATTTCAACTATTACAAGTTTTGAAAGCTATCTAATCATTAAAACTAATATCATACTTCAGCCCGATGCACCTCGCATGTTGTAAATGCTTAACCCTACTCAGTCCCTTCGTGAGGGGATCTTCTGGGTTCTCATCTGATGATACCATATTTGCCACGAGGAGTCCTTCTTCTATTCGATGTCAAATTAAGTGGTAATTTTTGTCGATGTGCCTGGATCTGCGATGGTCTCTTGGTTCCTTGGCTAAGCAACTACAATCTCGCTGTCATAGAAAATCTCCATATGCTGCTTTTTAGCTGGTACAACTCTAAGGTCTCCAATGAAGTTATTCAGCCATATTGCCTCCTTTGCCGCCTCGCTTGCTGCTATGTACTCTGATTCGCAAGTTGAATCAACTACTGTCTCCTGCTTGGAACTTTTCCAAGTTATTTCTCCTCCATTCAGGGTAAAGACCCAACCCGAATGAGAGCAGAAATTATCCTTGTCGGTCTGAAAACCAGCGTCACTATACCCCACTACTCTCAAGTCATCACTCCAACCGAGGGTAAGAACCCAGTCCTTAGTCTTCCACAGGTACTTAAGAATGTTCTTTATCGCAGTCCAGTGAGGCTTGCCAAGATTCCATTGATATCTGCTGACCATACTCAAAGAAATGGCCACATCAGGTCGAGTACAATTCATATCATACATGATCGAGGCAACAGCGGAAGCATATGGTATTCGACTCATCTCAACTATCTCAACCTCCGTACTCGGACTCCAAGCTTTACTCAGTTTGGCATTGCTCTGCATTGGTAAGTCACCTTTCTTGGAATCCTGCATGCTGAATGTTTTCAACACATTATCCAAGTAGGTACTTTGACTAAGTCCAATTAGTCTCTTACTCCTGTCTCTCAATATCCTTATCCCAAGAATATAGGCAGCTTCTCCGAGGTCCTTCATAGAGAAACACTTCCCAAGCCAGGACTTAACCTCTTGCAAGGTTGGGATGTCATTTCCTATGAGTAATATGTCATCCACATACAATACCAAAAAGCTAACTATGCTCCCACTAGCTTTGACATATACACATGACTCATCCTCGCTTCTCGAAAAGCCAAACCCTTTGACTTCCTCATCGAAACAAAGATTCCATCTACAAGATGCTTGTTTCAATCCATAAATGGATTTCTCAAGCTTACACACTCTATTAGGGTACTTTGAATCGACAAAAGCCTCTGGCTAACTCATGTAAACATCCTTAGCCAACTTTTCATTGAGGAAATCGATTTTGACATCCATTTTCCATATTTCATAATCATGAAATGCAGCAATGGATAGCATAACCCTAATAGACTTAATCTTTGATACAGGTGAGAAGGTCTCATCATAGTCAACTCTTGGAATTTTAGTAAAGCCCTTCGCAACCATTCGCGCCTTATAAGTGTGTACTTTCCCATCCATGTCAGTCTTCTTCTTGAAGATTCATTTGCACCCGACTGTCGTACGACCTGATACATTGTCAACCAAGTTCCAAACTTGATTTTCATACATGGACTGAATCTCGCTGTCCATAACCTCTTTCCATTTAGAAAACTCGGGGCATGCCATGGCTTCCTTGTATTTGTTAGGTTCATCCAAATTTACCAATGTGCTATCACTGATAAATGTATCACCTTCTACAGTAATATGGAAACCATAGAACTCAGGTGGAACACTAACTCTACTAGAACGCCTTAGAGGTACAGACTCGTTAATCGACTCAACATGAGTTTCCTCCTCATGTTGATTGCTAGTGTTTAAGGTTCCTTCACCACTTGACTCTTGAAGTTCTTCAAGGTCAATTCGCCTCCCACTGTATCCTTGGCCTATGAGCACTCTCTCGCGAAAGACTCATCTCCTCGCAACGAAGACAACATTGTTACTCGGTCTGTAGAAGAGATAACCAAAGGATTTCTGCGGGTAGCCGATGAAAATACACCACTCACTTCGAGGTTCGAGCTTGTCATGAGTATTGTGTCTCACGAAAGCCTCGCAACCCCAAACCTTGATGTGGTCCAATGTGGGAGCCTTCCTAGTCCACATCTCATGAGGTGTTTTGGCAACCTTCTTGGTAGGGACTAGATTAAGGATATGGGTGGCAGTCTCTAAGGCATACCCATGGAATGATATTGGTAACGAAGCTCGACTCATCATGGAACGAATCATAGGCAACAAGGTTCAATTGTGCCTCACAGCCACACCATTAAGCTGTAGTGTCCTAGGTGGCATCAACTGTTAAACAATTCCACATTCCTTAAGATAGTTAAGGAACTCGATACTAAGATACTCACCACCCCGATCGGATCGGAGCATCTTTATCTTCCTGCCCAGCTGATTCTCCACTTACTATTTAAAATCTTTGAATATCTCAAAGGTTTCTGACTTATGCTTGATTAAGTAGATATAGCCATATCTACTATAATCATCAATAAAAGTCACATTGAAGTGGTTAGCATCCCCTATGGCGGTTCTGAAGGGCTCACACACATCAATGTGTATGGGATCCAACAAACCTTCATCCTTCTCACAAGTACCAGTGAAGGGTGACTTGGTCATCTTTCCAAGTAAGAAAGATTCGCAAGTGTCATCCGACCTTAAGTCGAATGACTCCAAAACTCCATCCTTTTGGAGTTAGCCTATGTGCTTCTTGCTGACATGTCCAAGACGACAATGCCACAAGCATGCTTTATACAATTCATTGGAAGAATCAATGTGCAACACATTATTTCCTAAGTTGTCTACAACCATCAGATGCAATTTCATATACACCATTACAAGGTAATGGTTTAAAATAAAAAAACACAATTATAATAAGCATTAATAGCACCAATTTCATTATCAAATGAAAAACTAAACCCTTGTTTGTACAAACCATGAAAGGAAATAATATTTCTCGCCATTTCTGAAGAGTAGCAACAACTATTCAAATCTATTTCTAACCCACTACTAAGCAATAAAGAGTAAACTCCAATATTGGTGACAGGTGAAACCTTCCTATTCCCCATGATCAAGTTTATCTTCACGTGCTCCACACCCTTACTTCCTTTTAGGCCCTACACATCAAAACAAATATGAAAACCACAACTTGTATCAAGAACCCAAGAGTTAGAATGTGATGAGTTTTTAGATATATTAGTGTAAATACTTGCATGGCTGGGTTTTACCTTCCCATCCTTGACATCCTGCAAGTATTTGGGGCAGCTTCGCTTCTAGTGCCCTTTTTCGTGACAATAGAAACACTCTGCTTCCTTAGGAATGGAAATGGGAGCAGCAAAACCAGCCTTGGTCCCACTTGAAGTGGATCCATCAAGAGACTTTCCCTTGCGGCTTTTTGAGGGAGCCTTCCTCTTCTTCCCTTTCCCTTGTCCAATTGCCAGAACATGGGCAAATGCGGTAGGAGTAGAAACATCATTTTTTTACTTTTGAGACCAGTTTCAACAGTCCTCAAAAGCCCATGAGTTTTGCTAAGTGTGACCTCCTCCTTGTTGATATGATATGTCATGCGGAAGTGATCATAACATGGATCTAAGGAGTGTAGAATGATATATATGGCCAGCTCCTCAGGGAAGTTCACATTCAAATTTAGCAACCGGTCCACAAACCATTTCATTTTCTGTAAGTGGCCCGTGATGGGTTCACCATCCTTCATTCTAGTTGTTATCATGGAAGAGATGATTTCATACCTCTCTTGACGAGCACTCTGATGGTATCTTTCCATCAGGTCGTGGTGCATCTCAAAAGGGTAGAAGGCCTCATAGGACTTTTGGAGTTCAGCCGACATAGTGGCAAGCATAATACAAGCTACCTTGGTGGCATCCTTCTCATGTGCCCTAAACTCAACAATCTCCTCAGGAGTAGCAGAAGACTCGTCGATTTCCTTAAGCTCCTTGTGGAGGACATATTCCTTGTCCTTATAGCAAGTGACCATCCTGATGTTCCTAATCCAATCATTGAAGTTGGAACCATCAAATATGACTCTCCCACAAACGTTCATGAGAGAGAAGGAGCCAGTAGGGTTTAAGCCAGAAGCAGTGCTGGAAGACATCTGAAAAGAAAGAAGGACAAAGTTTAGATTAGATAAAGAGTCCTTAATATAACACCCAATATGAAATATTAAGGTTAGGACCCAACACAATATTTTACAAATTGGAAGAGGGATGCCGTAATCCAACTTGCAAAATATTTGAAGGTAGGTAAATGACGATTTACCAATTTCCACCATGAAAAAAGAAATAGTTATTAAGTTTTAATTGGATTCAAACTCCTAGATCCTTTGAGATTCATTGAACAATTCAATGACATGTTTAAATCTCGATTATGCCCTTTAGGTTTGTGACTGGGACACCAAGGATCACAAACATGGTGTGAATAACCATGCAAATTAACTTGGTACTCTTAATTTTATCACCTAATCGATGTGCAAGTTAACCACACACGCTCCACCGATCTATGATAAACATCAAGCTACCCTTTGCCACCCTTACTAGTCCATGTTAGTGTGCCGGTTAACCACACACGCTCCACTAACAACTTGGCAAGTGCAAAGTGCAATTTCATGGATTACCATCAATGTCACATTTTCCTAAAGTAACTAAGATTGAGAATTTATAAAAGGTTTAGTTACTTTATAATTATAATTATACTTAATGAGAATTATAGTCCTATCCTAACCGTTCGGCAAATGACCTTCCACCAGTCAAGGAAGCGGTGGGTAAGAGTGGACACCCATTAAATTGTCATTTTATAGGTAGTAACCTTATACCCCCCTTATAGACCGGCTTCGTGAATGAGGCTTACTAACGGTAAGACTGACTTGATATTATATATATATATATATATATATATATATATATATATATATAAGATCAAGTCAGTCTTACCGTTAGTATTATAATACTATAAAGTATAAGGGTTGAATTTTAAACTATTAAAATTCTAGGGTTTGGAATTAAAGTATTCTAAAGTGACATTATATATATATATATATATATATATATATATATATATATATATATATATATATATATATATATATATATATATATATATATATATATATATATGTATGTACACGGGGCGTACTCCGACGATCCATAATCGGGGTCTCAAACCCTTACGTTCCGCGTAATGAGATTTACGCCCAACGTAAGTCTCAGTTTCATGATCTTATGGATTTTTTGACTTAAACGGTTAAGACATAAACTCAAACTCCAGATCTGACTTTTCTAAGGTCACTTAACCCATAAAGTTGAAACCTTTAAGCATTTGCATGGCTGTAAAGGTCACCATTCACTTCAAACATATAATCTCTTTCCCCATTAAGCCCTAAAGTCATGCATGACTTAATAGTCACGTCCAAGATTGGATTTTTATGAACCTACAACTCTTATTACTCTGAAATATGGCAGATCTAAGCTTATAGGGACCATTTGCTCACAAAGTCTCCACCTTGGGACCAAAAACCCTAAAAATTGGTCCACGAAGCACAAAACAAAAATGACAAGGAAAGCTTTGAGCTTTTTACCTCCAACTGAAGCTCCTCCCTCTGTAGAACTAAGATCCAAGCTTGTACTCCAACTTCTAGCCTCCGCAAGAACCTCCTCTTCTTCTTCACTAACACAAAAAGGCACTTTCTAGCTCATGAACACTCACACACTAGCTTTAGAATGATAATATTGATCTCCTAGGGTTTCTCTCTGTGGAATGGTGGCTGGGGACAAGACCATATCATTCCTTTTATAGTCCACAAGCCACAATTAGGGTTTGCATCTGGGCCAGCTATGCCCAGCGTAACCCTGGGTACGCCCAACGTACCTAGGCGAGTCCGCGTCCAAAGTAAGCGCTTGAGTACGCATAGCGTACTCTTTAGTACGCCCAGCGTACTCAATTGCCATACTTTTTCCTTTAGGGACTAAACTTGACAACTTGCTAGAGAAGAAGGGTTAAATTCATATACCTGAATTTCGAAATGTTACAATTCTCCCCCACTAGAACCAGACTTCGCCCTCGAAGTCTCATGCCATAAACAACCCCGGATGCTGTTCCCGCATCTCTGACACTGGCTCCTAAGTCAGCCCGGACCCTCTCCGATGTTGCCACTGGACTTGAAACAGGGGCACCTCCTTGTTCCTCAGAACCTTAATCTTTCGATTCACAATCGCGATTGGCCTCTCAACATAATTCAGGCTCGCATCCACCTGAATGTCCTCCAGCGCTACAACTGTCGTCTCATTGGCAATACACTTCCTCAACTGAGACACATGGAAGGTATCATGTATCTGGCTCAACTCTGCAGGTAGCTCCAAACGGTATGCTACGCTGCCCAACCTAGCGGTCACCCTGAAAGGACCAATGTACCGGGGTCCCAACATGCCCCTCTTCCGGAATCGGATTACTCCCTTCCAAGGACATACCTTCAGGAGTATGAAGTCTCCCACCTGGAACTCGATCTCGGACCATCGCCTATCCGCATAACTCTTCTGGCGACTCTGAGCTGTTAACAACCTCTGTCTGACCTGTTTTATCTGCTCTGTCTTCTGAAGCACTATCTCAATGCTTCCCATCACTCACTGCCCTACCTCTCCCCAGCAGATGGGAGTCCGAAACCTCCTCCCATACAACAACTCGAAGGGAGGCATACCAATACTCGAATGGTGGTTGTTGTTATAGGGAAACTCAGCCAATGAAAAATACATGTCCCAACTTCTTCCGAAGTCCAACACACATGCTCGAAGCATATCCTCGAGCGTTTGAATCGTCCGCTCACTCTTCCCGTCCGTCTGTGGGTGGTAAGCGGTACTGAAATGCAGCCTCGTAGCAAATTCTTCATGGAACTTCTTCCAGAACCTGGAAGTGAAACGTACATCTCGATCTGACACAATCAAGATTGGTACTCTATACTGCGATACCACCTCCCTCACTTACAACTTTTCCAATCTCTCTGCAGAAGAGCTTTCACTGATAGAAAGGAAGTGAGCGCTCTTCATCAGCCGGTCGACGATCACCCAAATTGCATCGACACCCCTCACGATCCTTGGCAATTTGGTGATAAAGTCCATAGAAATATGTTCCCACTTCCACTGGGGAACCTCAAGAGGCTGCAACTTGCCATGAGGACGCTTGTGCTCAACCTTGACCCTGCGACAGGTCAAGCACCTCTCAACGAACCATACAACATCCCTCTTCAGGTCCAAATACATCTTAGTGGCCCCGGGATGGATCGAGAACCTCGACCTGTGCGCCTCCTCCATCAGAATGGTACGTGCCCCACCTACAAACGGCACCCAAATCCGACCCTGAAAGGTCAAAAGCCCTCGGCTATCGGTAACGAACTTAGATACCTGCCCAATCACCCGCTCTCTCTTGCAATTCTCCAGTCTCGCAGCCTCTGCCTGGGCCTCTCGTATGGTATCCAACATTGGAGTCATCACCATCATCCTCATACAAATGTCTCGTATCGGGGCACTCTCCGCCCTGCGGCTCAGGGAATGGGCTACAACGTTAGCCTTGCCCGGGTGGTACAGGATCTCACAGTCATAATCCTTTACCACATCCAACCATCTCCTCTAGTGCATGTTCAAGTTAGGCTGATCCATCAAGTACTTCAAACTGTTGTGGTTTGTGTATATGGTACACCAAACCCCATACAAATAATGACACCATATCTTGAGGGTAAACACCACTGTGCCCAACTCTAAATCGTGGGTGGGATACCTCATCTCATGAGGCTTCAGCTGCCTCGATGCATATGCTATCACGTGCCGTCTCGGCATAAGCACCAAACCTAACCCTGATATCGATGCGTCACAATACACCACAAAATCCTCCATCCCTTTTGGAAGGGCTAACACTAGGTATTCGCATAATCTCTGGCGAAGCGCCTCAAATGAGGCATGTTGCTCTGGACCGCAACTAAAAGTCACGCCCTTCCGGGTCAACCTCATGAGAGGAACGACAATCTTGGAGAAACCCTTGATAAATCTCCGATAGTAGCCGGCCAATCCTAGAAAACTCCTGATCTTGGTGGGGGATCTCGGCACCTCCCATCCCATCACAGCCTCAATCTTGGCCGGATCGACCAATATCCGATTCTGGTTGACGAGATGTCCTAAGAACTGGATCTCTCGTAACCAGAAATCGCACTTGGAGAATTTGGCGTAAAGCCTCTCCGATCTCAATACTCTGAGAATCTCTCTCAAATGCTCATCATGCTGATCTCTGGATCTTGAGTACACTAGTATATCGTCGATGAACATGATCACCGATCTATCTAACATCGGCGTGCATACTCTATTCATGAGGTCCATGAATTCTTCCGGTGGATTGGTGAGCCCAGAAGGCATCACCACGAACTCGTAATGCCCAACGAGTCCTAAACACCGTCTTCTAGATATCCTCCTCCTGCACCCTCATCTGATGATATTCAGACCTCAGGTCTATCTTGGAAAACCAAGATGCCCCCAACAATTGATCGAACAGATCATCGATCCTTGGCAATGGATAACGGTTCTTGACCGTCAACTTGTTCAACTTCTGGTAATCAATGCGCATCCGGTGCGAACGATCCTTGTTCTTGACAAAAAGGATCGGCGCTCCCCAAGGTGAGCTACTCGGCCTAATAAATCCTTTCCCCAATAGCTCCTGAAGCTGTGAGTATATCTCCTGCATCTCTGGTGGCACAAGGCAATAGGGTGCCTTGGCGATAGGCGCTGCCCCAGAACCAAATCAATGCAGAACTCCACCTGCCTCTCGGGAGGCACACCCGACAACTCCTCGGGAAAAACATCTGGGAACTCACGCACTATCGGTACATCATCGACTGAGCTCGGCCTCTTTTTGACCACTCGTGTATCCATCACATATGCTACGAATCCTTTATAGCCATGCTGTAAACTCTGTCTCGCTCTGGCAGCCGAACAAAAAGTTGACCCCGATCGGGTACCCTCGCCATACACCGTAAGTACTCCCCTACTAGGGTCTCGTATCGTCACCAACTGATGCTCGCAATCTATAACAGCTCCAAATCGGCTCAACCAATCCATGCTCACAATGACAGAAACATCCCCCATCACGATCGGGACCAGATCTATCGGAAACTCCACACCGAAGATCGTGAGTATACATCCTCAAATCACATTAGTAGCACATACCGGTCGCTCGTCAGCTATAGATACTCTCAAAGATCGACTCAACACCTCTCCGCTGGATACTGATGTGACGACTAAAGGCTAGCGATAAAAAGGACTGACTCGCACCCGAGTCAAACAACACCAAAGAAGGTACATAACTCATGAGAAAAGTACCTAAGCATAACAAAAATAAGCACCATACATAAAAAAAGAGTAAGCAAGAATCACATACCAGCCATGACGCAGTCAACTGGAAGGCTCTACCGCGAGCCTTTGGCGCCTCGGCCTTCACTGGCCGACTCTCAGTAGCTTATACGGCAGTAGGGGCAGATCCCTGCGGTGCTCCCTGTACCGACCCCCGTAGCTGTGGACACTTGGCCTTCCGATGGCCAGTCTGGTTGCAGTGGAAGCACACTGCAAATCCCTTGGGGCAATCCTTAGCCATGAGCCCCTCCTTGCCACACTTGTAGCAAGACCCTGCTCGACAAATCCCCTCGTGGCTCTTTCCACACTTGCCACAAGTGCGGCCCTTCTGGTTCCCTGGTCTCAAATCGGCGGGCTTTGCCCGCTTGGCTGCTGGCTGGGACTGTGCCGGTCGCCGATCCCTCCCGTGAGACTCCGCCTCCTCCCTGGCCTAAGTCTCGAGCTCAATCTCCTTCTTCCAAGCATTTTCCTGGAGCTCGGAAAATGTTCGTTACGTCGAGTTCACCATAAACTCGCGAATGTCTCTCCTTAGTATACTCAGAAATCGACTCATGCGTGACTGCTCAGTATACACAAGCTCAGGGCAAAATATCGCCCTCTCGTGAAACATCCTGATCACAGTAAAAGACTCCGTTCCCGGCTTGAGGGAGAAGAACTCTTGGGCCAACCGTTCCCTTTCCACCGGGGAATGAACTTGATGTTTAATTTTTCATGCACTGCTTTTTATTTATAATTCCTAATTTATTGCATCTAAACCACACCTTATAGGCAGTGAACTCGATCGAGTATAGTATAGCTTTGATAAGCAAGTGTGTCGAACACAAGGGGAACGCTAGTGAATTAATTTAAAATATTTGATTATAGGTTACACAAAACACACAAAAGCAGTAAAGAAATGGTTTATTAAATCTCAGACGAACAATTAAAATCTCGATAAACTAACAGGGAAACAAATCTCTTCAGGTACTTCGGTTTAGATAAAGTACACCTTAAAAGCATAGACAATTGCATACACAAATTCATTTATTCATGTTCACCGATTCCTAAAATGATTAGATTCGCGTTCACTGATACTAATCCTTTAGTAAACAAGTCAATTCAAACAATGATCAGTTGATTAAACTAACATGTTTCCTAGTGTTCAGTTCGTATCAAGCAAGACTTATAATAATAGTTAATCAAATTACTAATTCAATTTAACCTCTGGTTGATGGTTTATCACACAAGGCTCACACATTAACTTTCTTATTTACGAGTTAATCCTAGTTTCACATTCACTATTCCTATTCATATAATCTTGATGGTCATCAAAATCATAAGAGACAAGCAATCAAGTAGATGTTCATACAACTCAATTTACTTGAAAATTAACAGCAAACAATTATCATTAACATGTAAGGATCTTTTAACAAGCTTGGCAAGATAAATTAAACACAAACAAATAATGTAATCTAGCAATTAATTTATAAATCAAGGTTTCATTCAATCATAAACACAAAGTAAAAGGTTTTTTACACCTAAATCAGAAACTAACCACATAATAGTATCAAAGTGGGATGCAAAACATGGTCACATTAACAAACCACATGATTACCGACACATATCCGCTCTCTAATCCTTCCGATCTCCGCTCCCGTTAGCTTAACGGCCTTCCGGCCGCCTTCTAGACCCTCAAAACGGCTTAACAGAAGTTAATTATCGACTAAATTAGGTTAGAAGTCAAATCCCCTCTCCTGGCTAGCCAATAATCTCTATCTATAACCTTTGGGACCGACTTACGTATGCTGGGCGTAAGTCGGTTTACGCTGGACGTAGCTAGAAGCCCATCACGATAAGGAAGTATGGATAGACACCCAGTACGCTAGGCGTAACCTTAACTACGCTGGGCGTAGTCCGTGTTTCAGCATTACGCTTGGCGTAACTTATATTACGCTGGGCATAATTGCAGTTTTCAGCAATTTTTTTTTATTCTTTTAGCTTCTAAACCCGATTTCAGCTTCAGTCTTTTCTTTTCCGCTCTAACGACAACCAGTAGCTACAAATCATAATTCAAAGCATTATAAGTACCTTTTAGTTCTAAAAGAGAATAATAAAGGCTAAAATATTAAGATATAATATATAAAAATATATAGTAAAAATGCCACTCTTCTAAATAATCTCTCACGAAATCAACATGCACCCCACACTTATGACAAATCTTGGGTCTTGACTATAATCTTCGAACTCTCACACGACTCTCTCTACTAACAGTCGGACCTAGCTGCTGAACTTACTGCCAGCTTTCTAAGGGCGAAAATTCTACAAATATCTAAACAACCAAAGAGCATCAACATGGAAAACAAAAGTACCAAAAATAAAACAACCTAAATTAAACTAATTACATACGAAATAAAAATACTAATACTAAGCAACGCAAAAATAAACTAAAAATAACACAAAAATAAAAATAAAAAGGATAAACTAAGTCACTCGTCATCCTCGTCATCGTGCTGTTGTGTCCCAAATGTACCGGCTCCATCAGGTCGTGACTGGAATGGTGGAGGAAAAGGAATCGGGTACTGAAACCCCTGATGAACAAAAAATGCGGTCAGCGCATCCACATACCACTGTTGCTGTCTCTCTACGTGTGTAACACACTCACCCAGGCTCTGAAATCCCTCGTCAATGCGCTAAGCCAGGTAACATATGTCAATCTCTGGCTCAGGTCCCTGCTGCACTCTTCGAGGAGCAGGTCTACGCCGTTGGGCTCGTCGCGGCTGTGGCTCGACTGCACCCTCTTCCTCGGCCACGTCATCTGGTCGTACCCGTATGACACCATGCTCGCCCCACTCAAGTAAACGAATCGACTCCAATAACTGAAGGCTCATCGGCCTCATATCTCGAAACACCATCGATCTCGTAATCTCGCGCATCAACAACTGATAGGGTCGAGCTAATCGTGTGATAAAATGCCCCTGCAAATCGGGCTATCCTCACGAAGTCCCCTGGCCCTCCTACCCAAATAAGCAGCTAAAGTAACTGGAAGGTTCAGGTGCCTCCCTGGAGTAACAAGCGCCCATAAGAAATATAAGTCTGTAGAAGGCACTGTCTCACTATTCTTATGGTGCATGAGAGACATGGAAATCAAACAGTGCAGCAATCTATACGTAGTAGACCGAATCATCCTCCCCCGAGCAGTAGATGGTGTGTACACTCCCCCAGTAATCTCTACCTAGAAAGTGTTTTCATTGTAGTCATCTGGCCGGCCCGTGAGACAATCAGCAAGGAATGTCGGGAAGTCGACATTCCTCGTCTCGTCTTTTGTATATATCCTAACTCGAGTGGCAAGCTCAATCGCACTGCACTCCCGACTCACACCACCAAGTCTAAAAGAGAAGGTTGTCCTATCATAAGGTGTCTTCCTAGGTTCATAGGAAACGGTAGCATAAAACTCCAACAAAAATTCTCGATACACAAGCTCCTGGATCCTGAACAATCTTTCCCAACCCTGACATACCAACAAAGGCACGCCACTCGCGTCCTAGTGGGTGCATTGCAAAAAACTCTGGATCAGCTCATCAAATCCAGTCTGGGCCGCCAACTCCCAATCAAATGGAGGTTGTATGTCAATCTCCTTAGTAAGCAGCAGACTCAAATTGTTGACATATTTGGCTTGAGTTTCATTGTTTAAAGTTTGCGGGAATTGAAAGAAACGATGATCTATCATGTCCTCGGGTGGGTTGGTTCTTTGAGTTCTATGAGCCATAATCTGCAAAAATAAAAACAACACAAAACCAAAATAAAATACCACAGCATTAAACAGATTCAAATGAAAAATATGGGTGCTGGTCTAGGCTGTACGTTGGGCGTAGGTCCCGTATACTCTGGGTGTACGTCCAAGAACTCGTATCAGCCCCCTGTTTGTTCTAAGGTCATTATAATGCATTACACAGGTATATGCGTAGTTCCTGTTCGTATGTCCAAGAACGCGTATCAGTCCATGTTCGTTCAAAAATCAGAACCCATAACAATGCCTTCAGATTACGCACACACGTAGGGCAGTAAACAATCTAGGGGTCGTACACATGGGGGGGAGGGCGTACACAGGGCTAACGTCTAGAACTCTATGTGTTCGCTCAAATGCCCAAATCGAAGGTTAATACATGCGTTTAAGGACAAATTAAGTCCCAATCAAGTGAAATTGGTTTATTTGAGCCGTAAACACACATACATTCAACTGAAATCGACCCTATTTCAAGATATGCAAAAACCCTAGAGTTCTAAATAGTTCAATGTAACCAATTTCTAGATATTAAACATAAAACTAAGCCAAAGGGTAACCAAAGAACATACCTTTGTGTCGATTTTACAAGAAAAGAAGAAAAATCGGAATTTTTGTGGGAAATTCGTCCGTCACAGCGTAGCGTAAGGTTGGAGAAAAATGGTAGAAGAATCAAAAATTCAAAGGGTTTAAAAGATTACCTGACGCCGACTTACGTTGGGCGTAATGTCCAATGTACGCGGGGCGTACCTCCAATTCGCTGACTATTCTGGTCGTGACCATCCGCTTAGTACGCTTGGCATAATTGTAGTTACGTTGGGCGTAATTCTACTGTATTTATTTTATTTTTTTTTCTTTTTCCTTATTTGAAATCCCTTTTTCAACTAATTCATTTGGGGACTTCTTAATAATAAAATTGCTGCAACAGGACAACTTCAGACAAGTGACACATTAAAAAAAATGTGACATCATGATCACTTGTCTTTGTCGAGATCAAACAACAATGGTTAATTAAAACCCTTGCACACAAGAAATGGTTTGTGAAAACAAAAACTTTCGGTACCCGTTATACGATTTCCTTTGCTTTCTTTGCACCTTTAACTAAAAGTAGAACAAGAGGTGACCTAACTAGTCAAGAACAGCAAGAGCTCGGTCTTCTACTTAACCACCAGAGTACGCCATGCTATACTACGCCCCATGCATTGAGTTGGACAAATCAATAAAGTAGTAGGCTAAGAATGTCAAGAATTCCCTAATCGCTTGCATTCTCGAAACCCATGCAAAACGGAAAGCCAATAAATGTGTACGATCCCAAATTCCTGCAATCAACGACAAAAACCTTCCCGACAAGTGAAATGATATCAACGAAAATAAAAATAAAATGAAACTAAAAATAAAAATAAATAACTAATAATCAAATAAACTAAAGTAATTAAAATCCGTTCCCCGGCAACGACGCCAAAAACTTGATGTTTAATTTTTCATGCACTGGTTTTTATTATAATTCCTAATTTATCGCATCTAAACCACACCTTACAGGTAGTGAACCCGATCGAGTATAATATAGCTTTGATAAGTAAGGGTGCCGAACACAAGGGGAACGCTATTGAATTAATTTAAAATATTTGATTATAGGTTACACAAAACACACAAAAGCAGTAAAGAAATGGTTTATTAAATCTCAGACGAACAATTAAAATCTCGATAAACTAACAGGGAAACAAATCTCTTCAGGTACTTTGGTTTAGATAAATTACACCTTAAAAGCATAGACAATTGCATACACAAATTCATTTATTCATGTTCACTGATTCCTAAAATGATGAGATTTGCATTCACTAATACTAATCATTTAGTAAACAAGTCAATTCAAACAGTGATCAGTTGATTAAACTAACATGTTTCCTAGTGTTCAGTTCGTATCAAGCAAGACTTGTAATAATAGTTTATCAAATTACTAATTCAATTTAACCTCTTGTTGATGGTTTATCACACAAGGCTCACACATTAACTTACTTATTTACGAGTTAATCCTAATTTAACATTCACTATTCCTAGTCATATAATCTTGGTGGTCATCAAAATGATAAGAGACAAGTAATCAAGCAGATGTTCGTACAACTCAATTTACTTAACAGCAAACAATTATAAATAACACGTAAGGATCTTTTAACAAGCTTCGCAAGATAAATTAAACATAAACAAACAATCTAATCTAGCAATTAATCTATAAATCAAGGTTTCATTCAATCATAAACACAAAGTAAAAGGTTTTTTTTACACCTAAATCAGAAACTAAACACATAATAGTATCACAGTGGGATGCTAAACATGGTCACATTAACAAACCACATGATTACCGACACGTATCCGCTCTCTAATCCTTCCGATCTCCGCTCCCGTTAGCTTAACGGCCTTCCAGCCGCCTTCTAGACCCTAAAAACGACTTAACAAAAGTTAATTATCGACTAAATTATGTTAGAAGTTGAATCCCCCCTCCTGATTGGCCAATAATCTCTATTTATAGCCTTTGTGTTGGATTAATGTCTAAGTCCATAACTATAATTGGTAAGACTTGACCCGACCCAGCATGGTCCATTTGGGTTGCATGGCATCATGCACTTGGATAGACTAAATGAGAGAAATAAGACACTTATGGTTATTAATATATTATAAGTTCTAGTATATTAATAATAAGAATAATAAGATTATTTAATTAATATTGATCAAGAATTAATCTAGGATTAATTAAGTGATCAAAAGAAGACTAATTAAATATATGGTTTCATTGTGTAAATCATCCATACTTATATAGTGGGCTAATGCTCCATGGATTATCTAGTTGGGCTAAAACCCATATGATCCTCCATGGTGTTTTTGTATCCATGGATCATGGAAATGAAAGGCCATGTTAATTAGGGTTTACATGGTGTAACCCTAACTATATATGCATCTTATTCTTGACCAAAATCGGCCACTAGTGTGTGTAATAGAAGGGCTAGCCGATTTCATGAAGTGTAGATTTCTCTCAAGTTATTCCATGTGTATTTGATGTTGTGTGAACCATTTGAGGTGTCACACTTAAGGCACTTGGCACTCAAGCTTCATGAAGACTTTCTACATGGAAGAGGTATGTATTCTATCTTGTTATATTCATTGTTTTGTATGCTAGATTAGGATAATACCTTGGATATTCATATTTGCATGTATAATAGAGAAAACATAGATCCAAGGTATTTAGGGTTGCATGTACACTTAGGAGTGTTGGAATGCTCAAAACCCAACAGTGGTATCAGAGCCTAGGCTTGTTTTCAATTATATTTGATGCAAATTGCTGAAAAACTCGATTTTCTGGCTTTCTGGGCACTGGACTCGCCGATTCCACTGACAAACTCGCCGAGTCCATGAGTAAAATCATCCTACTCGTCAAGTAGGTTCATGCACTCGACGAGTAGGAGCCCCAGACAACATATTTTCGAGGTTTTTGGCTAGAAATGGACTAGGAACATTACCCTAAGTTGTTTTTGAACTTATAAACATGTTTTTGATGTGGTAATGTTCATGCTAATCCAATTTCAAAGAAAATTGTCAATAGATTCATGTTTTGAATTACTTTAGTGATTAAGCTAATTACATGAAAAAGTTTGATTTGAATTATCTTGTTCTTATGAGTTGCTTAGATTAATAGAAAGTTATGTGCAATTATTGTTTTCAATCCAAATTAATCTAAGAGTTGATTCTAAAATGTGTTTTTGTAACTTGTCATCAAGTTATATGAAAAGTCACATTTAAGTATCATAAAACTCATAAAAGTTGGCAAAGGTTACAAAATGAAGAGTCTAGTTCTAATTAAATGGTTTTATGACTCCATAACTTGTCCTCAAGTTATGGAGGACCAAGAGTCTCTTCATTAAATAATAAATATAAAAAAAAGTGTAACCTTAATTAATTCCATAAGTTATAAAATAAAGATAAGTTAATTCTTTTATTAGTTTAAAGTCTTCCATAACTTGTCCTCAAGTTATGGAACTTGAAGAGTTTTTGGATTAAAACTACTTTAAACACATAAGTTATGAAATTAATTAGTTTTGACTATTTTCAAAACTTACCCTCAAGTTTTGGAATTTGAAAAGTTTTCACTTATGAATACTTTAATTTCAAGTTAGCCCTTAGAATTTTAAAAGTTAAAATTCAACCCTTATACTTTAGAATATTATAAGTTAATATATATATATATATATATATATATATATATATATATATATATATATATATATATATATGTATGTATGTATGTATAAGAGTAAAGTCAGTCTTACCGTTAGTAGGCCTCATTCACGAAGCCGGTCTATAAGGGGGGTATAAGGTTACTTCCTATAAAATGGCAGTTTAATGGGTGTCCACTCTCACCCACCGCTTCCTTGACCGGTAGAGGGTCGTTAGCCGAACGGGTAGGACAAGGACTAGAATTCTCCCTTCATTAAAAGTATTAATGATAAATACTAAGTAACTAAACTCTAATTAATACCCAATCTTAGTTACTTAGGAAAATTTGAATAAGGTGTTAATCCATGAAATTACACTTTGCACTTTGCTTAAGTCGGTTAATGGAGCGTGTGTGGTTAACCGGCACACTAACTCGTATTTAACAAGGTAGGCAAAGGGTAACTTAATGTTTATCATAGTATCGATGGAGCGTGTATGGTTAACCGGCACATCGATTGAGGGGTAAACACTTAAGGGTACCAAGTAATTTGCATGGTTACTTCACACCTTGTTTTGTGATCCTCGGCGTCCTAGTCATAAAACCTGAAGGGAACACTCGAGATTGAAACATGCCATTGAACAGTTCAATTAATCTCAAAAGATCTAGGAGTTTCAAATCCAATTAAAACCTAATAATACATTTCGTTTATCTTGGTGGAAATTGGTGAATCGTCATTCTCCTACCTTCAAATATTTTATAGCTTAGATTACGGCATCCCTCTTCTAAGTTATAAAATAGTTTGTAGGGTCCTAGCCTTAGTATTTCATATTGGGTGTTATATTAATAACTTTAAATCTACTATCTTGAATATCTCCCAAAAAGATGTCTGGTTTAGACATCTATGATCTTCCCAAATCTCTTGAAACAAGTTTTCCTAAATGAAGATTATGTCCCAAGGAAATCATACTTCTTTCACCTCCTCCAATTATTCTCCCTAACCCACAAGTTCTTGAAAAGTTTAAGGTCACTCAAGCCCTATTGGCAAAGAAAAGGTCTATGTGTGATCACATCTTGGAGATGTAGTCACATATTGAAAAGCCGGGAGAGTTGGGTGTCAAAGTCTTGAGAAAGTTGGTGGTTCAATCACTTTATAAGTCACATAGTGAGTTCTTTTGGGATTCCTATGAAATAGACTATGACAAGACCCTTAATGATCTTATCTATTTGCTAAGGTCAACTTCCTAAAACTTTATGGACATTGACAATGATGACATTGGATATCCAGTAAAGTATTCTCTTCCCAGTGGAAAGGGATTGGCCATAGTCAACTCGGTTGACCAAATGGTAAAGAGAAAGGCTAAGTCTGTGATAGTCCCATGTTCCATTACCAAAGTGTCCATATGTTAAAATTGCCAAAGGAAGGGGCATTGGTTGCGATGCTGCCAATTTACCTAAGTGTGTTAAATTCAATAAGGTTAACCCTACTTCAGGTAAAGTCCACTATCTAACTCTGATAAGTTTCTATTCTGAGACTCTTGATACATCATGTGACTGGGTCACATGGTGATGTTTTAAGAAAAAAAATGAAGAAACTTAAAGAAAGAAGATGCTTAATCTGATCGCATAGATGGATTTCTACCGCATAGTTTGAAGATCAGATTCTTGAGCTACTTCTTAGGAGTTATGATATATTGTTTAGGAGTAGATAACAACAAGTTTTCATATGGATTGTAAGGATTGTTTTTCCGCAAAAGTTTTTAAAATAAAAGGAAAAATTTTGATTTTATTTATTTTAAAATATCCTTACAATGGCATTTGAGAAAAAATTTGTTGCTTATATGATTCCATTAAGTGCAAGAATGGAAATATGAATATGATTCTTTCATTTGTGGTAGTGTCTAAATTTACCAAATATGGAAAGATTCTCATCACCTAAGTTTCAATTGGATAGAAACTTGGAATCATGCAAATTGTATAGCATGATGAATGAGAACTTTCAAGTATTAGAAAATTAATACTAATTACTTGTTCACATGGATGTGTGAGTCAAGTGAAGGACTAAGGGACCGAGTACACATTCTTATGCACTGGTCAAGTCCATCACAAAAGATCAATAAGACTATTCATCATAGTTTACTAAAGCTCAGTAAATATGATTATACTTACAAGCTTATGTGTAGTTCTGAGACATTGGAAAAGGTTCCAATGTAAGGCAGAGCGAATAAGAAGAATCAACTTAGGAAGAAAGATAAAAGTTTCTCAAATCTAAAAAGATGGGAGAGTACTTTAGTATCAGTTTTGTGATCATCTTAATGATTAAGAAACCATAGCTCGGTTAGTTCTCTAAGGAAATCTTAGTGCATTCTTATGACTAAGAAGAGGAACTTGAATTGTTGAAATGGTTAAATCAAGAAGATAAGTCATACTTCGTTCCAATACAAGTCTTAGAGTCATACTCCAAGATTGTAATTTGAGTGACATGTCTTAAAGAAGGTTTAAAAACACTTGTCAAATGTAAGAGTAAAAGTTTTCTACTCTTGTACATTTGAAATTGGTAAGTTGTGATGTTTTGGATAAAACAAAGACCAACTTAGGCCAATTGTGTGAAGTGTTTGTCTTGATTAGAATCCACACTATCTCTTGAATATTTGACAAGAAAGTCTTATATGTCAAGAGGAGTGTGGGAGTCTTAAAGGTCTTGAAAGTCTCAAGAACTAATCAAGAATAAAACCTGAAGTTCTTCACTAGCACACGACTTGAGGTTTATAACCTATCGTGTTGACATATTCTGTGCCCATTCCAGTTAAAGTTGGCTTTGCATATGAGTTCTTAGAGTTCTCAATTTGTTGCACAACAAATTGGAAGCAATGGCAGGCCCTTGAGCTGCCAGGTGGCAAGAAATTAAGATTGAGTTCAGTCCATATGAGTTTGGATTTGTCATTATCCTTGTCTTGTGACTATGGTTTTGATAATTCACATGGATAAGAACACATACGCCAGTAAATCTAAGTGTTATAAGGTTTCTCTCCGATTCATGAAAATGATGGTGAGGAAACACTTTCACTAAGTAGACTTTAGCTAGATAGCAATTGTAATATTTGCATTCTCAAAGTCGTTAGTAGAGCGTGTGTGGTTTATCGGCACACTAACCTGGACTTATGAGAAGTGGCGAAAAGGTCTAACCATTATGATAATGGCATCCCTCTTCATAATTGTTTAGACACACAAGTGTGCTATCTAAGGGAAGGTGTATGATTTTGATAAAGTTTTATCAAAACAATCTAGTATCAGAAATCTGAACTTTGGTAAGAAAGCCAGCTGATTTCTGAGTACATGTCAAAGCTAGTGGGAGCATAAGTGTTATGCTAATAATCATCACGTTAGTAGGAGCATGATAATTATGATAAGTATTGCAAGTTAGCAATGTTAATTATAGAAAACAAAAGGTTTCAATTGGGAAAAAGTTGTTTTGCTATAATTAAGGGAGAGGAAATTATACTTCATCTCAAATCTATAAGCTTAGATCGTGAGGTTTTAATCATTTAGTCAAGGATATATATATATATATATATATATATATATATATATATATATATATATATGAATTTCATGTTGGAATGGCTCAACATAAGAAAATTCTGTATATGGGTCCATTATTTGTGTTCTAAAATTCGATTATGATTACAACATCTCTTTTCATAATCTAAATTATGAGAACTTGGCAAATAGAAATGGAAATGTTATAGCAAAAGACTGGTTTAGTCTTTATGTGAGACATCATGAATCGTGTCCCATATGCTTTGGATATAGGATCGATTACATGTGCTATATTCATCCTTTCTAAAATTTTCCAAATGCCTGGGGCATTAAGAAGTGAAAAGGTTTAGAACTGGATATGACTAAAAGGATTAAACAATTGTCGAGGACAATCTAAGATTTACCAAATATTGGTTGCTCAAGGATAGTTGGAAGTATAGTGATAATTCTGGAAGGACCATATTGACATAATCTGTAAGGAGGCAACTCTTGTTTAGAAGTGATAGTGAAAATGGAATCTGGAAATATTTCAAAGTTAGAATTTTCAATCTGTTTAAGATTAGGAAACTTAATGCAAGAAGGATGTTCCCAAGGAGCTGATCTCCTTTGGAATGGTCTGTAATGGTTGGTGTCAAGTCTTTATGACTTTGTGCATAATCATTACAAGAGGATCACTGCATATAAGTTTAGAATCTAACAGATTTCAGTAAATGGCGTGAACTTGGAGTTCTTGCATTTGTAGTAAGGATTTGGGACTGTGAAAGAGGATCATTGGAGTTATGTTCAATTTATCTAATTCACAAAGTGAAGATCATAGACAAACATAGTATGCATACTTGGTGTATGGCATGACTAGTGTTTAGAAAACAAAGTGTACATGCTAGGAGCATGGGACACCTATTGTTTTAAATTCAAGAATAAAGTTGATAGTTGAAACAGTATACAATAAATAATGTGTAATCCTATGGTGATAAATAAAAGGTGTTTTATTTATATTCATAAGTTCTGAGACCATATTAGATTCGATTATTATTGTGTTTCACTTTGCATGTTTTGACTTCCAGAATAACTAGTTCATTGTTCTGATTGACTAAGTTATTCAAACCATCCACAGTCGGTCATATGTTAGAAGTAGATATGAATTAAGACTGTCATGGGTTGGCTTGTAGAGGTCTAAGATGTTGGACAAACGGCTACAACACTAATGAGTGCTCATAGGTTTTGAGTATTGGATTCAACCCGCACTCATTGGAATCACTTCATGGATTTTATCATGAGTGATCATGAGACGATAATATCTTATATTCTTCAAACCTAGAGATATGAGTTGTTACTATGAGTTGGTTGTACATTTATTGCACGAAAACGCATACGGTAACTCGGTGTTATAAAACGTGTCTTTGTGTATGATTCAACAAGTAGTAGAACAAGCCATATGAGTCGAAGTTTATCCATTCCTTTTACCTTCAGGATAAAAGCGATATCTGTGGGCCCCTCGATGATTTGATGATGACAAATGGAAGTGCTCGGCCGGGCCAAGACTGATTTGATTTGTTCAATTAGTCAGTCGTCATAAATCGGAAATCGGGAAACAACAAATGGACAGAGAGAATGATTATAATCCATGTCTCAGTCCATTTGATATCTAGAATGGAGGAATATATGATCCCTTATCTAATGGACAAGTCATTGACAAAGGTCAGAGTTCATCTACAAGGTCAGAGTTCGACGGAAGCTTTTGAGAGCTACGATTTCCAGTCGGTTCTTGAAGTCATAAGCAATAATAGTTTTAGACTTATCCAACTGGGAGACTGTTGGATTAATGTCTAAGTCCATAACTATAATTGGTAAGACTTGACCCGACCCGGCATGGTCCATTTGGGTTGCATGGCATCATCCACTTGGATAGACTAAATGAGAGAAATAAGACACTTATGGTTATTAATATATTATAAGTTCTAGTATATTAATAATAAGAATAATAAGATTATTTAATTAGTATTGATCAAGAATTAATCTAGGATTAATTAAGTGATCAAAAGAAAACTAATTAAATATATGGGTTGATTGTGTAAATCATCCATACTTATATAGTGGGCTAATGCTCCATGGATTATCTAGTTGGGGTAAAACCCATATGATGCTCCATGGATGCTCCATGGTGTTTTTGTATCCATGGATCATGGAAATGAAAGGCATGTTAATTAGGGTTTACATGGTGTAACCCTAACTATATATACATCTTATTCTTGACCAAAATCGGCCACTAGTGTGTGTAATAGAAGGGCTAGCCGATTTCATGAAGTGTAGATTTCTCTCAAGTTATTCCATGTGTATTTGATGTTGTGTGAACCATTTGAGGTGTCACACGTAAGGCACTTGGCACTCAAGCTTCATGAAGACTTTCTACATTGAAGAGGTATGTATTCTATCTTGTTATATTCATGGTTTTGTATGCTAGATTAGGATAATACCTTGGATGTTCATATTTGCATGTATAATAGAGAAAACATAGATCCAAGGTATTTAGGGTTGCATGTACACTTAGGAGTGTTTGAATGCTCAAAACCCAACACTTTGGGACAGACTTACGTACGTTGGGCGTAAGTTGGTTTACGCTGGGCGTAGCTAGAAGTCCATCACGATAAGGAAGTCTGGATAGACACCCAGTATGCTGGGCGTAACCTTAACTACGCTGGGCGTAGTCCGTGTTTCAGCATTACGCTTGGCGTAACTTATATTACGCTGGGCGTAATTGCAGTTTTCAACAATATTTTTTTTATTCTTTTAGCTTCTAAACCCGATTTTGCTCCAGTCTTTTCTTTTCCGCTCTAACGACAACCAGTAGCTGCAAATCATAATTCAAAGCATTATAAGTACCTTTTAGTTCTAAAAGAGAAAAATAAAGGCTAAAATATTAAGATATAATGTATAAAAATATATATAAAAATACACATATCAGTACTCATCATTAAACATGGCGGTGAACCACTCCCAGGTCACCGCGGTAAGCTCTGCAGGAGTGAAATGCACCGTCACAAATTTCCACCAATCCTTCGCTCCCAAGCAAAGCTGGTTCAGCGCGAACCGTACCCTCAGATGCTCCGGACATGAAAACGTGTAGAAACATCCCTCAATTTCATAAATCCACCTCATCGTGACTACCGGATCCTGCGTCCCATCAAACTCTGCTGGCTTCGTGTTGCTGAACTCTCGGTACAACAACGAGTCACCTCCCTGTGGCCTTGTGGCAACGACAACTACGGTGGCTACAACAACAAAAACCTCCGACAAAGCAGCATATCGCTCATCAAACGTCTCAATCAAGGTGGTCTTGGTAGACCCGAACATCTCCAGAATCTCCGCTCGAATGGCTGCAGCCACCTCCTCATGAATCAATCGGCGAATCCGCTCATCGCTAACACCACTACTCTCTGGAGTGCTGTGTGTCCCCACCATGATGCCTCTAAAATACAACATAAAATATCAGAGACCCCCTCGAGTATACTCACACTCGATAACTCAACCCTACTTGCTCCTTAGTACCCTAAGGATTCTTACTTGGACTACGCACTAATCCGATGTTTTCCGTAGTACGGGCCCAATACTACAACCCACACTACATCAGTATTCACCCCAAGTCCTCCTCCTAGGATCCCAGATCACAAGTACTCTAATCTTGCTATACATAGGCTACTCTCCCGTAGACCTCTCATAAGCTCCTTGTTGCTACCTACTCACTCTCAAAGCATCTCATAGTGGCAGAAAATCTCCTAGGCTAAGGAATCACAAATCAGGCCACTCTAGTCCTAATATGAATACCTAGCCTACTCTAGCATGGATTAGATATCATATTATATCTCATAACACATAATGTAAGGGTGTTTTGGGAAATCACCGTTCGGGCGTTGGCTGATCGTACACACTGCTCTGCTTTGCTCGTCTCAAAATCTTTTACTCTTTTAGAAAAATAATTGTTTTATTGTTGAAATTTTCTCAAATCCTCAGTTTGAGTTCAGATATGCCCGAAGGTGCATCCGAATCCCTCAAACCAAGGCTCTAATACCAACTTGTAACAACGAAAATTTTCAAAACAATTTTTCATTTTAAACACATAATTCATTCATAAAGAAATCCCAAAATTCAATGTTCATGTATTATCCGATAAAACAAATCCCAAGATCTCAATACATAAAATCCCTCAGTGTGTACGACTCATGTCGACACCTTCCCGCGATCCTCGCTAGTACCTGAAACACATAACACATAACACTGTAAGCATAAATGCTTAGTGAGTTCCCCAAAATACCACATACAACACATATTAGCCACTCGAGGCTATAACTCTGTATGACCCTCTGGTCAGAGTGTCTCAATGGGACCCTCCAGTCCCATAACTCTATGGACCCTCTGGTCCTAACTCTGTGGACCCTCTGGTCCTAACTCTATAAACTCTGTATCATACAAACCACAAATCACATAGAAATTACATCATACAAAAAGCATACAAGATACTCTGTCACATAACTCTAATTACCACTCTAGGTAAAGTATAATGTGAAGACTCACCTCGGGTAACTCGGATAATCTCGCACACGAATATACTGATCTAGTCCCCGCCTAATCACATAAACAATATCCTCAAATAAATAATGGCTCTCAAAGCACTTGTAGACCATATCATTCCTTTTATAGTCTACAAGCCACAATTAGGGCTTGCATCTAGGCCAGCTACGCCCAGCGTAACCCTGGGTACTCCCAACGTACCTAGGCGAGTCCGCGTCCAAAGTAAGTGCTTGAGTACGCACAGCGTACTCTTCAATACGCCCAACATACTCAATAGCCATACTTTTTCCTTTAGGGACAAAACTTGACAAATTGCTAGAGAAGGAGGGTTAAATAGATATACCTGAATTTCGGAATGTTACATAGATCAACAATTAAACTAACATGAAATGTCAAATAATATATATGATCTAGCAAAACTCATAAGCAAAAATAATTCACATCAACAATTTTCAAGAAATCATATAAACTAATATAAAACTTGAAACTTTGACAATTATCTTCTAATTGGACAAGCATGATCATTACCATATCAAAAAACAGGTTTCATAGTTCCAAAAACAGTTTAGGGTAATGATCCTAATCCAATTGCTATCCAAAACTCGAAATTCTGCTCATAGATGCATCACCACATCGTGGTAATAGCTACCACGTCGTGGTGGGCAGGCAGAAACGAAATTGGCGAATTTTGTCACTTTGAAAAACAATAAAACATCAAGTATAATAGAAAACAAGCGTAGGCTCTGATATCACTGAAGGGTTTTGAGCATTCTAACACTCCTATGGTGTACATGTAACCCTAGATACCTTGGATCTATGTTTTCTCTATTATACATGCAAACTTTGAATTTTCCGAGGCATCATCCTAACTAGCATATTATATAGTATATATACAATACAAAAATCTAGTTGAATGGCATACCTTTTCTTGTAGCTTGATTCCTTGGACCCCAAGTGTGATGCCTCAAATGCTTTATACAGCACCACCAACAATGTAGAACTTGAGAGAGGGTTCCTTGCTTCACAAAAATCAGGTAGCACTCTTCTAAGCTCACTTAGGTGCCGATTTTGGTAGCCATGAGGTTCCTTATATAGTGTAACACAACTAGGGTTACACTATGTAAACCCTAATGTGCATGACTTTCCACATTCCTTAGGCTCCATGGGTTTTAACCTCCATGGAGTATCCATGGGTCACCACATGGGTTTACCCAACATAAAGAACTATGGATCATCAGCCCATTTTATAAGAATGAATGATTTACACAATCAATCCCCATATATTTAATTAGTCTCTTTTGATCACAAAATTAAGTCCAAATTAATTCTTGATCAATATTAATCAAATAATATGATTTCATATTAATATATTAGAACTTATAACATATTAATAAATCATAAATATCCTCTCCTCATAAGTCCATCCTTACATATTGTTCCGGTGCCATGCAACCCAAATAGATCATGCTACTCTTGGGTCAAGTACATACCAATTATAGTTATGGTCTTAGACACTAAATCCAACATATTTGTGGGGAACCCACTAAGCTTTTTCTTATAGTTTGTATTGTAGTTTCAGGTACTTCCCACCCGGTTTCATGACGCAACATTCACTCTCCATTCAGGGGCGGAGCTTGAAGTTTCGATTAAGGGGGGCCGAAAATAAAATATGTATAAAAATTGAAGAACAGGGGGGGCCAAAGTAAAATTTTATAGATTTGGGCATAATATGTAACTTTTTTAATACATAAAGGCTATATATATATATATATATATATATATATATATATATATATATATATATATATATATATATATATATATATATATATATATATAAATAGGGGGGCCACAGCCCCCCCGACCCTATATAACCTCCGCCCCTGTCTCCATTGTTTTCCGCACTTACTGATGTCGTTACTCTGATAATTTGACATGTTTACTTTGTAATGGATTTTGGGGGGGGGGGGGGGGGGGGGTGGTTCTCCATGGTAACGCCGTAAAAGGTTGTCCACATCACCAAAACAGCATTCGTCATTGCCCACCCTGAGTCTTTTTATAAGGTAAACCAGATATTGAATTTCTTAGGAACTACCGATGTAAACAAATGAAACTATATAGACGAAAAAGTTAAAACTGATTTGAAGTATCAAAATTCATAAATTTGGATAATTGAACTGCATGGATGCTTTTTATAGTTTACTATTTATTTATGTTTATTAGTCTTAAAACAACAAAATCATAGTTGTTTCAAAACATGAATATATTTTTTGAAATTAAATTAATTAGAGGGTATTGATGATGATTATTCTTTCGGAAACTGGCTTTCCATCATGTTGCAACATGATATATATGTGAAATTAATAAACAATATTTCTTATGCTCATCATCGAGTGTAGTATTGTGTACAAAGTAATCTATGACGTACAAAAAACACTTAGGGGTTATACATTGGCAAATAGAGTGTCATTCGTTTCATTCGCTATCATCTTCATTTAAAGAACAGAAAAGTTCATACATATAAGTAGAAAATTATTTTGTTCCTTCTTTAAAATAAATGATAGTGATGATAAACAAACACACAATACAACCACATTGCTAGCTCTTAACAATTTGCTCAATGTAGAAAAGAAAGCAAGTCTTCACGAACCATTTTTATATTATTAAGTTTGTTCCACTGGATGTAATGTCCAAATTTAATAAAATATCGATTATTAATAAATTTGATGTACTTTTAGTGCCTTGTTTCTCAACCAACATCATATCATACATCTTTGGCATCAACCACCCCACATTTGTACATATATCTTTTTCAAAAACAGCTTGGCATACATAATCCTTCGATACCTGCAAAAAAACACAGCTAAAATGGTTTAGTTGACATCTGAGGTAAATCCCATTACTTCACAGCTTCAAAACTGATATAAGATTACCTATGTGCATTAGTTTGACTCAAAAGTCAAAGTTGCATCTAACGTCCAGTTCTACTTATAAGGTCAAACTTGTAACTTAAACATTTCCAATATTGGTAAAGGATTATATGATCAAATCTAAAACCAACATTTTCCCAGTTCGTATAGACAAAATTCTCAATGAATAGAATTTCCAAAATTGATTCATGGGGCATTGACATATGAAATGTTCAAAATCCTTACAAGGCTTATGCTTCTCTAAATAACAAACACACAATGATTAATCATCCACATCGAAGTTCTACACGAAGGTGGCAATGAACCAAATGAATTCAAAATTTTAGAAATTTTGACAAAAGAAAAAGGAGGTGGTGACCTATGGTTGGGGTTGGGGTTGGGGTTGGGGTGCTCCTAATTAAGAACTTCAAGCAAAAATCTTTTCAAAATAGTTGAACTTTATCTTAAAAAGCAAATCCCATCTAATCAAGAAAGCACAATCTAGGATTCTACAATCATTTTCTTAGAACTTTGTGATATAGCACATTAAAAATTAAGGTGATGCGTCTAGACGAATTAGAGGGAACATACCAAGAAAAAAAGAAGAATGGCAGGACCGGTCCAACCAAATTTAAGGACGCCTCTCAAATTATATGTTTTGTAGTCAAATTACTAAAATTAACGTACAATATGATAAACAAAATCTAATCTTAATAAAAGACTCTTTAAACCTTCACATGGCACCTTTTTAGACTTTCTATTTGACACGTGGCAGTTTTTTGTTTACCCTTTGTTTTGATTTCCCGCTTATTTTGACTTTCAATTAGATCAATTCCTATCCCAAATAATCAGCAAAGATTCCACAATTAGTAATCTTTGATATCCCAAAGAATTAGCAAAAATGTTTAAATTCTATTTATTATCAAAAAATCATTTTGATCATTCAAAGTTGAATCGACACACCATATAAGCAAATCACCATTACACCTTCACCTCTATCGCACATTCCCTTCATATGTTGCTTTGCTGCCTTCAACCACCGACAACATATTCCTTGTGGTAATATTTTTCAGGTTTTTACTGAGTATCGTGTTGTTTATGGTGTTAACGTCGAACCCTTCTCACCCCTTATTATGGTAATAAAGATTTTTTATTTAATTGTTGTAACTCTTGGTCAATTACGATTTTGATTTAGCCTTCTTTAACCGTTCCATGTTATAGGGTTATGTTTCTTTTGATGTTTTGATTCTTTAGGTGCTAAATATATTTTGAGTTTTTAAAAGAAATTGTTTGGTTTGTATGTTTTAATAAGAATTTAGGTTAAATGAAGGTTAATCCAAAATCGGTTGTAGTGTTGAGGCTTAAATTAGTTTTGATGATTATATATATGATGTTCAAATCAGATAAGAAAATAACCCCTATAACATTTGGTGTTATATGGAATGGAGTGAAAGTCATTTGAATTCAATGTGTATATATATATATATATATATATATATATATATATATATATATATATATATATATATATATATATATATATATATATATATATATATATATATATATATATATATATATATATATATATATATATATATATATATATATATATATGTTTCTTGATTGATTTTCCTATATGGATTGTAAATAATTAAGATCTTTGGGCTGGCTATGAACGATTGAAACCTTAACTTTTAAAACCATGTTAACCTCTACCAATCCCATACAAAGTCGTTCTTTTATAGAAACCCTACGTAAGCATTACCCTCCACATGTATGTTAGACCTTTGTTTTAAGTGTTTCATTTTTGACAATTTATGTTTCTTGCTACTGCTTTCTCTTTCACTTACATGATGGATCTATTTTGACTAAATATTAGTTTTCTATATTTGTTATTTTGTGAATTAGTTTAACTTAAACACCGCTATTTATTGGTAAATTGTAACAGTTTGCATACATTTATACGCTTCAAATGTATTTTTGGCATGGGTTGGTTTGTTTTTGGACATCTACTCCTAATTTTATCTTAATTGGTGTCTCTTAAAGCCAAGTCAATCTATTACATAAAGCCAAGTCAGTCTCTACTCCAATCTAAGCATAAATGCATGTTATATTTGTGTAACATCCCATAAATCAAGACCAAAAATTTCATTTTAAGTTTAGAAGTTTATAAAATAACTTGTCAAGACATTGCCAAAATCACATCAATACATAAAACCGTAGTATCACGTCTCAAAAGCCATATCATCTGAAAGTAATAAAATATCATAGTACAATCCCAGAAAACTCTAAGCGGAATCATATGTGCGTGTGTGATGCGCTGCTACACCGTCGACTACTTCCCCTTGGACGAAGAGGTACTTGAAACCAAAACTGAAATTGTAAGCACAAAGCTTAGTGATTTCCCCCATCATACCACATACCATATCATCTCATAGCATACATACTGTCGGACAATTCTGGGGCTGTGACAACCCAAGTTGTCCCGTTACATTTCCCGTTACCGTTAACGGAATATTCCAGTTTATAAAAGTTCCGTTAATTAGAGATCGTCAATTTAATAAACATTCCACTTGTTTACATTTAATATGCCGTTAAGTCGTGATAAAAAGAAATAAAAACACATAACACACATTTCCATTAAATTGGAAAAAGTTAGTTTTTATTATTACGACCACTAAATCGGGTGCGACCAAAAGCCCCGTATAACGGCAGTATCGGGTAGAATTCCACTGAGCTCCAACTCCCACCCATATATAAAGGGGAGTAAACTCCATTTGGAGCTTTTCTACCCTCTCTCTCTCTCTCTATACTCTCTCTCTAGACTCGTTTTCGCCTCGAATCCGCAACCAAACACTTCCAAATTGTAAGTCCGCTTACCCTAGCCTATTCTAAACATATTGATTCATGTTTATAGTTTAGAAATCAAACCTAGAAGTTGTTGAAAAGGAGTTGACGACCTAAGCTCCTCCTTAGGCCGTAAACACCTAAAATGAGGCCAAAATGACCCCAAAATGTCCCTAAAGGCTTGGAAATAAATTAAAGGATTTGCCTAGGAGTGTTTAAACATTAAATCACATGATTTTAGGGGGTAAAAGAGAGTTTATGGCCCAGGCATATGCCAAGGCCGTAAACACCTCTTAAACATGTCACAAAGCCCCAAAAACACTCCCAAACCACCCTAGGACTTCATACATAAATTAGGGGCTTATCATTTCGGGTTTTAACCATTTAAACACAACAAAATGAAGGGGAAAAAGGAGTTTACGGCCCAGGTATATACCAAGGTCGTAAACACCCCTAAATGTGCCAAAATGATAGTTTAATTCCCCCAAATGGCCTCACACTCCATTATAAATTACTAGCAAGGTATTAGGGGCTTAAAACTTCACAAAACTCAAAGAATGAGAGTTTACGGCCGTAAACTCCCTTAGGAGTTGTCCCTAGGCCGTAAACTCCCTAATGAAGCCCTTCGAAGCCTTAAACCCACTCATGCCTTTTTGGAAATGTACTTAGAAAAATCCCATGAACAAGCTAGAAGCCTTAAACACACTAGATCCCCTCACCATGAGTTTACGGACATAAACTCATGGTGAGATGTCCCTGGGACATAAACTAAGCTTTGGGAGTTTACTCTTGGAGAGTAAACTCCATTCCTAAACCACACACACCTTTAGACGCTACCCGGGACACCCAAACACTTATCCAAAGTGTTTTCCGCTCCTTTGAGCGCGTATATTTGTTTAATTAGTATTAAATATACTAATTATATGTGAACATATGTTATCATATGTTAAATAGGTCATTGAGTGTGTTCGAGTCGTTACGTGACACCGAACGCCCAACCGGCACCTTCGTCGGACCTACTTACACCAGGTGAGTTCATACCCCTGAATGAACCTTTTAAATGTTTTTACATGTTTTATAGGGGGGAATACAAGTTAAACATGCCAGTTATCATATCAATCACATGTGATTGATAACCCGCATGCACAAGGTTTTACCACACTTAACACTGTTTTTACGAGTAGGACACTATAATGGTTTTCAAAGTGTTTCGAACTCTTACTTATACTGTTTTTATTCAAAATCATTTCAAACTAGTTTATAAAGATTCCAAGGATTTCTAAAGGTTTTCACACTGATTTTACCAAAGAATACAAAATGCGATTTTCCTAAATATAAAGGTTTTCCAAGGTTTTCGTCAAAGTTCTCTTTCACAATGTGTATTTTTACTTGTTAGTTACTACTGCTCTGCTTTCATGTATTTTAAACTCCTACTTGATAACGCTTTCATTTCGCGATACGTTTATACCGGTTATTGTCTCTATTTCACTTATACTTATAGCCGCTTACACCTGATAGACGCTCTTACTTCACTTATTGTCGTCTCTATTTCGTGATACGCTTATAGTTGTTCGACACTTCTACTTCACTTGCGACCGCTCCGGCTTCATTTGTTCGACACTCCTACTTCACTTACGAACGCTCCTACTTCACTTGTTAGACACTCCTACTTCACTTGTTAGACACCCCTACTTCACAAGAATCACTTCTACTTGATACACATTCAAGCGTAGTTAGATGTATGTCTGTGCTTGTATAGATGCATATAAATAATGATTGAAGGACTTAGGAAGGCTTGTCCGCCCTATTTCATTTTCTTCGTTGAGATGTGGTCTGGTGGGATCGGATGTCCATTCGAAGGTCGTTTGATTTATTAGTTATATACTATGTACACAAGCATAGACATACATGGATTCTCTAGTCAGTTCAGTTAAGAGTCTCTACCTCTAGTCTACACTTACATTAGAAACCCACTATTGGGAAGTCTCTACCTCTAGCACAGCACTTACACACTACCCACCATTTGGAAGTCTCTACTCACTATTTGGGATGCATCTTCAGGACACAGCCTTCTCCGTCGTCTAGTTGGTAACCAGAGTATCCTGTAGGGAGAGCGGACATTGTACGTATAGATCTATACAGGATTGACAACCCCGCACCCAAACTGCTAGCTACAGTCCTGGCCTACCAAGCCAACGGGTGACAAATGTCACATCTTATAGACGCTTGTAGGGCGTCTGGAACTCTAGTCCGTATGGTTACGAGTATCCCGGGTTACCTTATAATTATTTGGCCTTAAGGTAACAGTATCACACCGGCAATTTACACTGTATGCTGGTAACACTTTTTCAGAGTCACACTGTTTTGGCCTTATAAGACGTATCTTTCATTTGATACTGTCTGGGGTTTGTTTTCTCTGTTTTGACCTTACAAGACGTATCTTTCATTTGATACTGTCTGGGGTCTGTTTCTCACTGTTTTAGACCTTACTAGCGGTACCTTTCATTTGGTACCTTCTGAGGTCTGAGTCTCTATTTGTTAGACCAAACCAGGCGTGTCGTTTGTTCGATACTCTCATGGAGTCTATGATTCCTTGCCTTATTCAGCAGTCCTCACTGCTGAGGCATATGTTTTTCCCTGATATCGTTTGCTTTCTTCAATAATCAAATTCAGTATTTTGAAAATGATAGCAATTTAGGGAAAATGACTTTTTACCACATAACACTGACCAGTCTTGGTAGAAGGCTGCTTTATTAAAGAAAATATAGGATTTTCTGGAAAGAACTCTAATACACAGTAAACACTTAAACTACTACTTTATAAAGTTATTTGAATAAATGTCACTAAATGCATATGAACTCACCAGCATTTGTAAAAATGCTGATACTCGCTTTTCAAATAACTTGTATTCTCAGGTTAGCATTAGACAGGTACACCCCCGGAGCTGTTGATGAAGACGGCTTAGTACCTTGCTGCACTTATTATATTTACTTGTATTACTTCGATGTATTGTAATGTAACCATGTAAAATTATTACTATTAATGCAATGTTTTGTTGTACTTTGATTACTATAATGCATGTGTTGTGATACTTGACATGACGTCATCCACCCCAGAACGTTTCCGCCGTTCCGGTTTTGGGGTGTGACAGGGGCGCCCGTCCTACCCTTGTCAAGCCATTATGGGGTGCTGACCTACCCATGTCAATCCATTCTAGGGTGCTGACCTACCCTCCGGTCTATCTCAACCGAACACGGAGACTATTTCACCCCTACTACTAACACATAATATCATATCACAATCATGTTGTCAGACATAGCTGGGGTGTCCGACCTACCCATTGATCCTAACGACCAAATTGGGGACTAGTCCTCTCCTACTAATACTATCTCACATAACATAGTAAACTAGCATAGTCACCTATCAAGCAAACTAGCATACTCGCATATCAAGCATCAATAACCAGACAATTATCACAAACATAATCATCATAACTCAAACATATGTATTTTTTTTAGAACAATTTTAGGACATTTTTATTTTTTTAAACAACTCAAACAATACAAAATTTTTAAAACAACAAATTGCAGTTTTTATATTAAAACAAAAGCATATGTTTTGCTCTAGCAAGCAAAATGAAAACTAAATGATCATATGTATGCTATCTGCCGAAGTATTGCTATTAACTATCTATAGTTTTTTTTTTTTTTTTCTAACGATTTGACTTTTATAGATCAAAACCTATCAAAAGCTATAAAATAAACAATTACAAGTAGATCGTCAAAATTGGGTTTGTATCCAATTACGCCAACTAGCTCGGGAAAATAGTTTGATATATTTATTCGAATAATAAAAATTTAATTTTACATAAATAAAAAACATAAATCTATTAATTAATAATTTTTATAAAATAATATCCGTGGTTCCCACGGGTTATAACCTAATAATGATAATAATAATAATAAAACTTACAATTTGATATATATATATATATATATATATATATATATATATATATATATATATATATATATATATATATATATATATATATATATATATATAGTAGTTGTAAGACATATGTATTACATAGTTTTATTCAAATAAATAAATAAATATACAAACATTAAGATCTAACAATTTAGAAAAATTATAATTCTTAAGAAAAAAGTTAAATATTAAATTATTAAAATTGAAGTGTTTTGTATCATTTAAATTAAACTGATAATTCAAATAAATAAACAACTAAAATAATTGGAAAAAAACCATAAAATGATATAAGGATATAATTTAATTTAAATTACCATTATATATATATATATATTATATATATATATATATATATAGAGAGAGAGAGAGAGAGAGAGAGAGAGAGAGACTACTAGAAGCTTAAGAACTTTATAAGTAAATTAATTTTTTCCTTTTAGCTTTTCTACAAATAATATATATTAAATATTCAAAACATAGATGTACAAAAATTCATAATCAACAGTGTATAACTATTTATTAGGGATGGGTTTTAGAACCTGAACCAGTTTTTCTATATTATAAGAATCGGGAACCGGACCGCCGATTCTTGCGCCGGTTACGGTTTCGGTTTCGGTCCCGGTTTTTCAGTTATTTTTCAAATTAGAACCAATTGAAATATTATAGATGATATGCTATCTTCCGAAGCTTGTAAATGATTTAATATTTAACCAAATTATGAGTTTTTACATTCTAAATTGAAATACAAACACTAAATTACATGATGGAAAAAGAATCCAGGAATTTCGAATTCATATGTGGGAGTTATGCTCATTATAAAAGCAGAACATATTCCCAAAAAAAAATGTTGAAACAGAAAATATGCAAGATTCATAGGTTGTCTTCCGGAGTCTATAACTGATTCAAAATATTATCAAAATATGTGTTTTTATAGTCTAAAAAGAACTACAAATACCAAATTACATGCTAGAAAAAAAATTAAGTAATTCCGACGTCGTATGAATAAGTTATGCACATTTAAAAAAATGGGGCAGATTCAAAAAAACAAAAAAAATGCTTAAATAGAAAAAACGCACCATGAATATTCTTTCTTTCGGAACATGTGTCTGATTGAATATCTAACCAAAACATATGTTTGTGTAGTCAAAAAAGAATTACAAACTCGAAAATACATGTTGGAGAAAATATCAAATAATTCTGACTTCATATGAGTGAGTTATGCGTATTTTAAAAAACGAAAAAAATGTCAAACCGGTTCCGATTTTTAGAATCGGGACCGGTTTTCATAAAAATAGAGAACCGTTAACCGTACCTTATTACCAATTCCGGTTCCGGTTCCAACGGTTCTAATGCTCATCCAACAATCAAACTAAAACAATCTAAATAATAACACAAAACATAATACATAACTTTTAACTATCAATCACAAAACATAAAATATTTAAGTTTTGTAAGTATATGAAGAGGTAATTGGATTCGACTATTATAATAGTTTGTAACAAGATTGTAAAATTATTCGATGGTAGCTCGACGGTCGACTGAGGTTAAATGATTAATCGATATTGGCAGGGATTAATCGGGGACCATAGAATATTAATAAAATACTAAAATTAATCAAAGATTATTATATCTTAAGAAAAACAAGTACATCGAAATTAAAAAAAAATAAGAAATTTATAATTTGAAAATATGAGAATATGAACATTTTGGTATAATATTTGAAATTTTGAAATTTTGAAATTTTGAAAATTTGAAAATTTTGGAGTTAAAAAAAGTTGATTTTTTTGAATATTTTTTTGTTTTGTTTTGTTTGTTTTTTACTATTGTTGACTGATTAATCCGACCAAGACCGATTAATCCTGCCAAACCCAATTGATTCCTAATTTTCGTCAAGCACCTCTAATCCTAGTCGGTTGGAGAATGTCAAACGATTAATCTACGATTAATCCCGATTTCTACAACATTGGTTTGCAATAAACCATTCAAAACCATTCAAAATTTCAAACTTATGTAAAAAAATTGTTAACCTAATAAGATTTTCAGCCTTATTTTGTATCGGGTATTATGTTGGCCCATTAGCTAGGAAACCTAATTAGTTAGTCTATAAATTATGTCTTTTGCTTTCATTGTAATTATACTTCTCATTTGATAAAAATACGAAACCCTAGCCATTCTATGTCTTTTACTTATTAGTTCACATTGTATCAGAGTCAGGTTGGGATAGACCATAGACTTGGGGAGCTTTATATTTTGGAGTAGCTACATGTTGCTGATGTTATTGCATTTATTGTTGATTTGTCATCTGTTCTTGAAGTCATTCATCATTTGTTTTTTGTTTTGTTTTTTTTTTATCTTTGGCATTCTCGTTTGTGACATGTGTCAGCATCATGTTTACAGTTTTTGAATTTCACTGGTGTGTTAGGTTCTTTGAAAACTGATGATATTTCTGATTGTTGTAATTGTAAACTAGGAAAATCTTCTGCTTTATCGTTTAATAAAAGTGTCACTCGTTCTATTGCTCCCTTTGATATTGTGCATTCTGATGTGTGGGGCCCATCCCCGGTCACCTCTAAATCTAGATCTAACTATTATGTTTTATCCATTGATGATTACACTCGTTATATATGCATCTATTTTCTGAAGCACAAGTCTGACTTTTTCAGTAAAGACTCAACACTTTGTTATCATAAAATGTTTACGGTGTGATTTGGGAGGGGAATTTACCTCCAATGATTTTAAGAATTTATTGTCATCTGATGGTACTGTGCATCAATTATCATGTATAGACACCCCTCAACAGGATGGTGTTGTAGAAAGAAAAAATCGACATCTCCTAAAAACTAGACGATACTTGCTACTCTCTGCTTAAGTTCCCAATATGTTTTGGGGAGAGTCACTTCTTGCCTCCACTTACGTTATTAATTGCATTCCTACGCGTACACTTCGGGGAAGTATCCTTATGACATGTTGCTCGGGCAACTTCCAAAGTATTTTTCATTACGAGTGTTTGGGTGTACCTATTTTCTCTTGAAGCCTCGTATATATATATATATATATATATATATATATATATATATATATATATATATATATATATATATATATATATAGAGAGAGAGAGAGAGAGAGATAAGTTGTCTTAAAAATCAGCCCTTTGTATATTTTTAGGATACAGTATTTTTCAAAAAGGTTATCAGTGTTATGATCTGTCGAATAAAAAATTGTATGTCTTTCGCAATGTCACCTTTTTGGAGCACATTCCATTCTATAGCATTCATGTTCAGTCACATGATGCAACTCGAGATGAGCTTCGTACTATTGATCCATTTAGCATTGACATTAATGATTCACCACCTGCCAATGATCCACCACCATTTGTTGATCCACCACCTACCGTTGATCCATAACATGTCGCTGATCCAATTCCTGCAACTTATCAGGATCCCTCATCATCGAGGCCTTATCGTAATAAGAAGTCCACAAATCTTCCTGACTTTGTCTATTCCTATTACTCACTAGTTTTTTTGCCTCCTTTATTACTAATGTATATCAACTCTTTGAGCCAACATCCTACAAAGAAGCCATCTCTAATCCCCTTTGGCAAAGCGCTATGGCTGAGGAACTTGTAGCTCTTTATCAGACTCATACATGGGATTTGGTTATGCTTCTACCAAGAAAGAACATGATTAGTTGTCATTGGATATATAAAATTAAATCAAAGTCTAATAGATCTGTTGAGCACTATAAAGCCATAATTTTTGCGAAAGGGTACGTATAAATGTATGGTATGGATTATGAAGAAGTTGTTGCTCATGTTGCAAAAATGATGATTGTTCTTACCTTGATTGCAGTTTCTTCCGTTTGCCAATGGAAATTTTTTCAAATGGATGTCATGAATGCATTCTAGAACGATGGTCTTCATGAGGAAGTATACTTGTCTCATCCCCCAGGTATTTCTCACCAACCAGGTGAAGTTTGTTGACTTTAGAAGGCACTATATGGTCTCAAACAAGCCCCTCATGCTTTGTTTGAGAAATTTTATATGGTGATTACTTCGCTTGGTTTTCGACCAAGTAATCATGATTCGACTCTATTTGTTTGGTGTACGAGTACAATTCAGATTAATCTTTCCTTATATGTTGATGACATGATTATTGCTAGTGATGATCATGATGGTATAATGTCTTTATCAATCTCCAAAGGGTTTGCTACATTATTTCTTGGGGATTGAAGTTTCTCAATCTCCAAAGGGTTATCTTTTATCTCAAACAAAGTTTATTTTAGATTTGTTTGATTGAGTACGACTCACGGATAATCAGACAGTTGATATACACATAAAGACTAATGCAAAGTATTCTCCAACTGATGGTGTCCCCTTATCAGATCCAAACCTTTATCATACCATTGTAGGGAGTTTGGTTTACCTCACTGTCACTAGACAGGATATCGCTAATGCAGCTCATGTGGTTAGCCAGTTTGTCACTGCTCCTTCTACTATTCATTAGGGATTTGTTCTTCGTATTTTGAGATATCTTCGTGGTACTCAGTTCTGCACCCTTGTATTTCCATCTACATCCTCTCTTGAGCTACGTGCCTATAGTGATGCGAATTGAGATAGTGATATTTATGATCATAAGTCCACTACTGTGACAACCCGAAATTTCTATCATGTACAATAGATCAATTCAATCAAATTTAGACTCGTTTTGCTATCTTTTAGCATCATTTAGGGTCCATTTGAGTGTTCTAAAACTAGTACAATCAAGGTAGGAGCCTAGAAATGAGATAACATGATGCATATCAAGCACCCTCGTGCCAAACACTCCAACACATGGAGTGTGCGGCCACACACTTAAGTTTACGGCCACACACAAGTATGTGCGGATGCACACCCATTCCAGCCACACACTCCCGCCTATATATATGACCCTTAGTCATTTTTGAACACTTTTTCCACTCGTTCAAAGCTGGAACTCGTTTCTCTCTCAAGTACCAATTAAATCTGCATCTTAATGTTCATAAAAGTAAGTAATTCTTCTTTTTTATTAGTTAATACACGATCATAACTGGCCTTCCCCTTTGATTTGATACATGAAAACACCTATTTGGTGTTAGATCTTCAAAAACATCAAGAACACCAAGAACACACACTAGTTTTGGGACCATAATCACTTTTTCAAGCCTCTATAACGTGTGTACACTTATCATAACTTGTAATATGCCAAGAACACTTGAACATATGCATGAAAAACACCATTTCTCATGATCTTCAGGTGTGTATGGCCGCACACACCATGTGTACGGCCACACACACCATGTACAACCATACACACCCTTTTTAGGTCCTAAAATGGCAATGAACTCCATATAAGGCTAGAGCATGAAGTAAGAAACCTTCCTAGATGAGTCTTAAGGCCTTAAAATACGTTTTGGCACACTTCATGGGGAGTGTGCAGCCGCACACTCACCATGGCCGCACACCCTGGCCACACACACAAGTAGTGTATTTTGACTATACACACCCTTGTATAGCCATATACCCCTTATATACAATCATATATGGTTGTAACACTTCAATATAAGTGTTTACTAGTCCTTAAGGTGGTCCAAATTTAATAATTAGTTGTTACAAACACTAATTATATACATACATATGTCATTATATGGTTAATAGGATTCATTTGTGCTCAAATTCGCAATTGACACTCAACTTCCTAAATCGATCTTACAGTCGCACCACTCACTACAGGTGAGTTCATACCCCTTAATTAACCTTTAAATGTTTTTAAATGCTTTTATGGGGGGGGGGGGAATACAAGTTGAATCATTATAGTTATAATATCAATCACATGTGATTTATAACTATCAAACAAATGGATTTACTATACTTTTAACTGTTTTGTTAACAAAAATACTTCAAAATGATTATCAAACTCTTTTACATGTTAAACTCTTTATAAAACTTGATTTTAGTTACCAAATCTTTACTTTCGATTCTTTAAACTTATATATTGTCAAAATCATGTCTAATACATATATATTTATATAAGTAATGTTTGAAGGACTCAGGACTGATAACTCGCTTTATCTCCTGTTCCTTGTTTGGTTGTGGACTTAGAGTACTCTTTTGTTTGTCCGAGTGTCGTTTGATCCTTAGTTATATATCATGTATATATGTGTGGATATAAAGCTTTTACTTCAGTTCCAACACCTTTGGGTAGCAAAGGTGTATAAATTTACTAAGTCATTCAAACAACAGTTCTAGTAAACTATAATTGGTATAGTTTAGAGGTATACTACTTACTACTACTTTCTAGTACAATGAAACATACAAAGAGTCAGTTCATACATGATTCAATACATACTATACACTATACAGAGAGAGCATACACTAGTACATACAATACATACACACTATATACTATACAAAATAACAAACTATGATGAGAATCAGGGAGGACATATACTACACTAGTACATACAATACATACACACTATTACATAAATGTAAGGCACTACTTCGGGGCATGGAATCTCTGTCATGGCTCGTCTTGTAACTAGAGTCTTCTGAAGGGAGCATGTGTATTCGTGTATAGATCTATACTGTACTGACCGTCCTACACCTTGCTGCTAGCTATAGTGGGACTTGCAGGTCTTCAGGTGATGAATGTCATACCATCTCATAGTCTTCGAGCGTCGTGTTTTACTAGGTCGATCAAGTATGGTTACAATTACATCACATTATACCTTCATTAACAACTGGTTTAAGGTAGTTAGTACAGCAGTAGTTACTATAACATAATACTACAATACTTCATTATTTTCCCATTGTACTTACTTTGTGATCTTTACTGATAAGTTATTAAACTAACTTGATGATCGATTAGATCTTTGTAACAGGTAAGCGATGAATATAAAAACAGTAAATAACCCAAGTATCCATCAAGATGTGTCAAATGATTAGATTACTCAATCCTCAGCAGAGCTCGACTAAGAACTTCCGCTGTAGAGGATTCTAGGGTTACAAAGCAAGAACGATAAACTTGTTGAACAATAAATCTCTAATCGTTACTGATCGTTCTCTTGTTCTAAGATGCATGCAAGCACCTATATATACTAAACCCTACAAAACTCACGGATGGACAGGTCCATACCGGAGATACATATTAGACTAGCTAACGAGCCCAATAGACGCAACACAAAATACGACCCAACAATCTCCCCCTTTGCGTCAATTTGGAGCGAGACTACTTCTTCTTCTTGCTTGGGCCAACAGCGGGAACCTTCTTCGTTGTATCAAACAGACGTGAGATCAGCGCCAGGATAGTCTGTCTGAACCGAATGTACCATTGAATCATGTCATCAAAGTACTTAACATCATCCGATGTGTTCTGCTTGCATCGATGGATGATCCCCAAAACGTGTTCCAAACAGGCAGTGGTGTAGAGATGTTTGTCTGCCAAGGCGAAAAGACATTTTTGTCCTTCGTTCCTGGTAAACATGACGGAGTTTCTCTTCGGGTCAATCTTCCCCATCTGCATCATGTTGAGATCACTGGCAGAGCCAACAGGAGATATGGTAGGTTTCTTCTTGAACATGCTCGCAATCTCCTGATCCATCAAAGCAACTTCCATGATATAACATACAAGCATCCTCTTAAAGTGGTCGATGATCGGACCATATTCAACTTCGTTTGTAAGAAGGATGTTGTGCAGGATAATCCAATCATGGGGATTAAGGTTGGGAAGATCTGCAAGTGAGATGGCATGTTCGGTCTTGGCAGATCCCCGAAGTACCTTGAACCGAATGTTGGTGAAGTTGCCTTCCCTGTACGGCTTCAGGACCCGAACATTGACGATTTTCTGAGCGCTCTAGGTCTGGTATTGGGGTTGAGCAGCCTTCAGATAAAAGTCGATTAAGTCCCGATCAACTTGTGGATGAGGATGAGGAAACTCTGCAATGTTGGAAAAGGCATGAAAGATAAACGCCTTTCGGGTCAGTGACATGTCAAACTGTGAGTCGACAGTGTTAAAACGATCTAAAGAGATCACAGGTTCTAGCCACAAGATACTTGGTGTGTCAATGGCTTCTTTAATCAGTCTCTCAAGAGTCCAGGAAGGAAAAAGAGTTTTCCTGCTCTCAAGAAGGTCGTGGGCTTCTTTTCTGTTTCCTTTCGACTTCTTCAGCCTCTCTAGCCACACGAGCACTAATATCAGCCTCTTTATCCCGACCTTGCCGCTTCAGAATGTCGGCAATTATCTCTTTATCATCATCTTCACTCTCCTCAGCAATCTTTTTGCCTTTGTCTTTCACACCGGAACCGGAGGCTTGGCCTACTGGAGGAGGTTCGGTTGTATGTGTTGCTGTTGAAGTAGGAGGTGGTTGAGACACTTGTTCTTTTTCTCCCCCTTGTTTCGGAATGGACACGAAATCAAGGAGCCCTTCGATTTTGCTGAGTAGAGAGAGGGCGGGAGCGAGCTTCTCTGCAAGGTCACGCCTGACAGAATAGTTGAGAATTGGATCATGTGCTTCAAGGATGTTTGAGATAGCAGAGTGGACATCCGAAACACACGATTTAACCACCTCTCTTTCAGTTCGAAGAGACTCAATCTCCTGTTGAGAGTTGGAGAGTTGTCTTGACCTTCAGAGCAGTAGTTTTCCTTGCAAGAACATCCATTAGAGTGTTCTCGGCAGCTAAGTCTTCTTGAAGCTTTGAGAGACGCTCTTCAATGCTTGTTCTGAAAGCGGAGTTCTCGTCCGAAATAGATTGTTTGAGGGAAGCGAACGACTTCAGCTCAGAAGCGACTGATGTAGCCAACTGGTTAATAATGGGTTCCAGCGTAGTCTTGGTGGCTTCAGCACTTTCCTGTAAAGATTTCAACAGGGAAGAGGCATCAGAAAATAGTTTATCGACTTTTTCGGTCGCTGCCTGACAGGCTTTGGTTGAGGCATCTATGGCGGCAGTGGCAGAATCAAGGGAAACTTGCTGAGCTTTGGAAAAAGCCTCAACAATTTTCTGAATTGCAGCTTCAGATATGGAGGACTGAGAGGTGGAAGACGAGGCGATGAGCGAATCTATTTTGACATGTAGCTCCTTGAGATGCCTTTTGGTGACAGGAGCGTCGTCATCGTCATCACTCTGCACTTGAAACGGACTGTAATAGACCGAGTCAAAGGTCATGTTCTCCCCGCCAAGGAGTGGTTCTTCTTCCTCTGATGCGTGAGCAGGAGAAGATGGTGGTGGTGAAGCTGGAGGTTCGGTAGTAGTAGTAGGTTCGAGTTGGGTGGTGTGTTCAGTTGTTGGTGTGGGTTCGGGTGCTGAGGTGGATTTTGGTGCGTCGGTATGAACCACCGTATCAGATACGTTGGTTCTAACATCTGCAGTGGTGGTGGTGGTTGCTTCGGTAAATATTGGTGGTGGTATTGGGATGGAAGTAGGTGGTATTTGAGTGGTGGAAGTTATGGGGGAATAGAAATAGGAATGGTAACGGGTGGAGAAGAAATAGGAGAAGTAGAAACATGAACTTCAGGGGTTGGAGATCGTGGTGGAGTGTTACCACGAGGAGAGCCTTCAGAATCAGAACTCTCTTCCTCAGAGTCGCTTGAGGATGAAGCGATAATCAGCTTTCGCCTCGGTTGAGTTTTTCTCCTCTTTTGCTATGGAGATTGAGCAGCCCTAGTGGTTTTCCTCTTCTTGGGAGATGGGCCTTTTGCCCCCTTTGCCACCTGTTTTCCCTTGTCAGCCTTCTTGCCTCTAGGAGCAGGCTTGTCAGCGTCATGAATTGATTTCAGCATCTCTAGAGTAAGATCCCTCGGACTAGAACGTTTGAACTCCTTGTATGTTCTGATAATCCTGCTATCAGCAGGAACATCACCATACATCGTTTCCGGGATAGACCCCTTGAAGGGAAACTTAGAAACATCGACACAATGATCTTCGTGGTATGGAAAGTACCAATCGAAGACATTAGAGCACCAGCGACAATGGGGACGTGGTACTTGTCCATCACCCATTTCGTAACAATAGTCCAGAACCGGGCATATGAAATCTCTGAGTGCCGGGAAGTGGAAGAGAGACTCTGAATGAGTTGTTGCCATAGGACCGACCCGTAGTCCATGTTTTTGCCATTGTAGATCCCGTACATGATGGAGAGGAACAGACGACTTGCCCCATCCGATCCAGCACTTCATTCAGATAAGCCCATGAAAAGAACAGTGAACATTCCATTCCACTAAGGGGGCAGGCACAACTTCTTGAATTTCGTGACAGTAGTGAGCACCTCAGTGTACCCCATGTTGTAGAACATGTTGAACAGATGACCCATAGGAATGGTTTTCGGATTAACCCTCGAAGAATCAGCGTCAAACCCTAACAGCGTACATAACCTTTGCTTAGAAATCGACGCCTTGTGCTCAAAGACATCGAAGAAAATCCTGTCGACGACCTTGTTGTAGTGAGCCGTGGCAAAGATTTGTGACAGGAACTCCATTGGAACAGCTTCAGCCCTGGTAAGAGCAGGAGCGATGGAGGAGTACTTTCGACATTCGATAATGAGAAACATGAACACATCGTACACCTGAGGAGTAAGATCAATGATCAAACTCTGCTGTGGGTGAATGGGCAAGATGTGAGATGTTACGTGAACTGAGGAAGAATCCGCCATTGCTGTGAAGAAAGTGGGAGAGATGATGAACAGTAAAGGTTGAAGGATTTCATGCTCTCTGGAAATATAGGTGCAGTAAAGAGGTAAATGGTGGTTTACATTGCCTTTTATACTGAGGGTAAAGGAGAGAGAAGAATCTTTCCCAAATCTTTGATTGAAAAACGAAGGGTTTTTCGGAGGTGACAGACGCGTGACAGTTGGGGTTGCCGATGATCACGTATGAGAGAGAATGTCAGGCCCTAATTACATGCCTTCCCATCAGGCGCCGTTTGGAGATGAAACTGTTCCTATTCGCATGCTTTTCCCTCTTGCGCCGTTTGAAATCAAAGCGATTGGACTCCTGCCTGAGTCATCATGTCGTCATCTTATCTCTTTAGAGTAAAACGACATCTTTTAAAATTAAATCTTCCACGTGGATCAATATTCACCACAATCTTTTATAACAACCAATTCCAATTAAAACACCTTGAAATTAATGAAACCAGAATTTTGGAAAATCAAAAAGATTTTCGTGCTGAGTGTGTAAAAGAAAAGAAATAAAGCAACACTTTTTGAGGGATTATGTGATGTCAATAAAGACACGAAACAATGGATCCCGAGCACGAATCTCTTCCTTCAAAGTCAAGAGAGACTTTAAAGTGTTTGTGTGGTTTCCCGTTAAATAACAATCAGACACTTATCAAGAAGTGTTGAAAGGCTTCTTTTAATTAGGCTTATGAGGGTGGCTTTCGCTTCGATTCAGAATTCCTAATCTTGATATAAGATAGAAATCGAACGAAGTACTTGTGAGACCAATGTAGTCTGTTGAACAAGTAGGTTGGAGATAATGTAAGTAGCAAGGTAAACGAATATATATGAAATCTCAAAAAAATAAAACTGGATCCCAAGGGAAGAAATGTTATTGGATTTAACAATTTCATAGGAATCACTCAAAAGAAAAATAAAGATTTCGTGTTGTACCCCCATGGATAAGTCCGTCAATTCATTAGTGAAAGCTAGAGCAAATTAATTGCTCACCGTCAATGCATAATAGGTATTGAATTTTGGGTTTCACATAGCACGTAGTGACACGAAGCTAAGATCATGAACACAGAAATTGTGCAACCAAAAACCTCAATGGTAATATCTGAGAGTCTCAAGGGTTACGTTTGTGAAGCGAATGTGATGGAGAAAAGTAATGTAGGTGGTGTAAAGACACCAAAGTACCTCTGCTATAAAAATAGGGACCAAGCAGACAACTCTTATCTCATGTGAGAAGAGAGTTAGGTAGCTCATGATTAGAATAATTATGAGAGCCTAATTGGGAAGACAAGGTTTGTTTGTACCAAGTCAGTAAGGCTATTATTCAGAATCAGATGAGGCTTTGGACACATACAACAACATGCTTCTAGGGACACTTAGCTAGTGAAATGTTTTACCCACAAAGAGACATACAAAAAAAATAAGAGCCAACATAAAAAAATAAAAATTAAAAAATATTTTTGGAAATTTTGAATTTACAAAAAAAGAAAAAAAAAATAAAAGGATAAAAAATATTTTGGAGTTTTTGATAATAATAAAAAAATAAGACATAAAAAAAATAAATAAATAAAATGTTGGAACCGAACCCGAGCATTCGGTCTATTTCGGTTGAGAAAAAAAAAATTTGGAACCGAAACCGAGCGTTCGGTTTATTTCGGGTGAGAAAAATTTTGGAACCGAACCCGAACGTTCGATCTATTTCGGTTGCCAAAAAAAAAATAAGTTTGAAATAGATAAGAACTTTGACAATAAGATAAATGAATTTGGAAAAGTATTACAAGAGATTTACAACCAAGGAAACTACCTTTGAGTGATGAGCGAAGATCAGATGATACAACCGAACCCGAGCGTTCGGTTCATTTCGGTACACCAGATCAAGACCCGAACCCGAGCGTTCGGTCTATTTTGGCATACAAGAGACCCAAACCCGAACATTCGGTCTATTTTGCTTCTTACTTTTGATCTTGAGAGGTAATTTTTGGTACTGACTCCGATTCCATCATGCCAGTTGATCAGTGGTTCGAACAAAATGAACTTCGACGTTCCCTTCTTCCACATGATCCATAATGAAGTGATACCTCAGTGCTATGTGCTTAGTCTTGGAGTGTTGCACTGGGTTATGAAAGATCCTAATTGCACTTTCAGAGTCGCAATATAGTGGGATCTTTTTCATATTGAGTCCATAGTCCCGAAGTTGGCTTTGGATCCAAATCACTTGAGAAGTACAGGAGGCAGCTGCGATGTATTCTGCTTTAGCTGTAGACAGAGATACACAAGTCTATTTCTTTGATTGCCAGCTAAACAACTTCCTGTCAAGGAATTGGCAGCCTCTAGTGGTGCTTTTCCTGTCTAGTCCACAACCTCCAAGGTCTGCATCTGAGTAGGCTTGAACGAAGAAACCTGAGTTGGATGGATACCATAAACCGAGAGTGGTAGTTCGTTTGAGATACCGGAGTATGTTCTTCACTGCAAGCATATGAGGTTCACGAGGATTCGCCTGAAATCTAGCACAATAACAAACAAAAAACATTATATCAGGCTTGCTAGCAGTAAGGTACATTAGAGAACCGATCATCTGGCGATATAGCATAGTATCAACTGCTGGCTTATCCAAGGATGGAGTGAGCTTGGTGTTGAACGCCATTGGAACTTTAACCTTTGAGTCTCCCATCATGCCAAATTTAGCAAGGAGAGTCTTGGTGTAAGCTTCCTGGTTAATAAAGATGCCTTCGGGTCCCTGTCTGATATTTAAACCAAGGAAAAAGTTAATCGGACCCATTGAGCTCATTTAAAATTTAGTCTCCATCATCTTTCTGAATTCAGCTGTTAAGCTAGGATTCGTTGAGCCAAAGATGATATGAGCGACATAGATTTGAACAATCATAAGGTGGTTACCTTCCTTCTTACGAAAGAAGGTTGGGTCAACCGAACCTTGTTTGAATTTGGACATCTTTAAAAACTTGGTTAGCGTTTCATACCAGGCCCTAGGTGCTTGTTTCAGTCCATAAACCGCTTTGTCCAGAATATAGCAGTGATTGGGATATTGTTCATTGATGAATCCCAGAGGTTGCTCCACATACACTGTTTCTTCGAGTTCTCCATTTAGAAATGCGCACTTTACGTCCATTTGGTAGACCTCAAAGTTCTTGTGTGCAGCATAGGCAAGAAATATTCGAACAGATTCTAGCCTAGCTACAGGAGCAAAAGTTTCTTCATAATCGATTCCTTCCTCTTGGCAGTATCCTTTCACCACTAGACGAGCTTTGTTTCTTATAACATTGTCTTCCTTGTCCATTTTATTTCTAAAGACCCATTTGAGACCAACAACCGAGGCATCTTGAGGAGTTGGAATGAGGCGCCAAACTATATTTCTTTCGAACTCATTAAGTTCGTCTTGCATAGCTTGAACCCAATCAGAGTGATCAAGAGCAGTGTTTACTGTCTTCGGTTCAACTTTTGAGACGAAAGAGTTAAACATACAGAACTCTACTTTTGAAAATAAAGATGTTTGCTTTGCCTTCAGTTGAGATCGGGTCAACACCTTTTTAGAGACATTACCCACAACCTGTGAAACAGGATGATCTCTAGTCCATTTGACAAGAGGAGGGTAATTTGGATCATAGGATGGATCTAATTCAACATTTACCATATCTTCTAATTCAGATTAACTGTCATCGTCATAAAACATATCAGCATTCTCCCCCTCGACTGATGAGCTTTCAGGTAAATCTTGACTTTCCGGAGCTACAGGAGTTTCGGGTGGTGTCGAGCTTTCAGGTGTTGCAGTACCTTTGGGTGCAGTAGAGCCTTCGGGAGCTACAGTACCTTCGGGTGCAGTAGAGCTTTCGGGTGCAGCTGGAGAAGAGTTCTCCCCCTCAACTTGTGAACTTGGCTGTTTTGAAGAAGATGGATTCTCCCCCTCAACTGAAGCACCGTGCTGAGAAGGTTCAGTTGGAACTGATTCTCCTTCACCCAGTCGTTTGGCAGCGTCATCGACGATTTGCTTCAGATGATCAACTTTGTTGTCTGCTGCATTAGCTTCTGAGAGAGTAGCCTTCTCCGGTTCATCGAACAACTCCACAAAGTGCTCAAACAAATTTGCAATCGAGGCTGTGACTTGGCCTGTTTGAGAGAAGATTTCTCCAACTGTTTCTTCCGTGGCCTTCAGCTTCTTGACATAGTTGTCATCGAAAGTCACATAACACGTTTCTTCTATCTTCCTCGAACGCTTGTTTAAAACCCTGTATGATTTCGAAGTGAGAGAATATCCCAGAAAAATCCCTTCATCGGCTTTTACGTCGAACTTGTTACGATGTTCTTTAGAATTGAAGATAAAGCATCGTGAGCCGAATACGTGGAAGAATTTGACGTTGGGCTTTCTGTTGTTGATAATCGGAGTAAGAGTGAAACGCTTATTGAGATAGGACCTGTTCTGAGTAAAACATGCTGCAGCAATAGCATCAGCCCAGAAATATAGAGGTAGAGAAGCGAAACTTAGCATGGTTCGGGCCGCCTCACACAAAGATCGGTTTCGTCTTTCGACAATCCCATTTTGTTGAGGGGTGTAGGGAGCTGAGAAGTTGTGACCGGTTCCTTTTTCTGCTAAAAAGTCTTCAAATTCTCTATTTTTGAACTCCAACCCATTGTCGCTTCTGATGTTGCGAACGACTTTCCTCAGCTGCACTTCAACCTGCTTGATAAACATCTTTAGCTTGAGAGTTGCCTCAGATTTGTGCTTCAAAAAGAAAGCCCACGTAAAACATGAAAAGTCATCAACAATAACAAGAATATACTTGCTACCACCAATGCTTTCGATAGACGATGGACCATACAAGTCAATGTGAATCAACTCAAGTGGTTCAACGACTTTAGTGTTTATGATGGATGGGTGACTTTGACGACTCTGCTTCCCCATTTCACACGCAGCACACAAATGTTCTCGATTAAACTTGAGCAATGGAAGACCCCGAACATGACCTCCGGTGACAAGTTTGTTGATATCCTTGAAGTTGAGATGGGAGAGCCTTCGGTGCCACAACCAGCTTTCATCAGAATGTGCTTTGGATAACAGACAGATAGCTGGATTTCCTTTGATAGGTTTGAGATTAAGAGGAAACATTTCGCCTTTGTGCTCCGATTTGAGAATCACTCTTTTTGTTTTCTTCTCTATTATTTCCGAACCCTCATCATCAAACGAAACATTAAGACCGGTACCTCCAACAAGTTGAGATACACTGATGAGGTTATGCTGTAGTCCTTCAACATATGCAACCTTTCTAATCGTGAAGTCTCCATTTGTAATCATCCCATAACCTTTTATTGTGCCGTATGAGTTGTTCCCGAATTTGACATTCCCGCCGTTTGGAAGAGATCGAAATTCCCTCAACTCTTCCTTCCTCCCTGTCATGTGACGTGAGCAACCACTGTCAATATACCATTCTTCGTCGAACCGCTCATCACTGATAACCTGCAAAAATCAAGCAGATTTAGGAACCCAAAGTTTCTTGGGTCCACGTGAGCCTTTCACAGGAACATGAATAGTAAGAGAGATGTCAACAAGATATGTTCTTTTTATTAAATTTGTTTCATCTTTCTTTTTAATGGTGAAAACTTTAATTTTGTTGGGATTTGTTACAGACGGTTTGGATTCAGGTTTTGACGTTTGGGCCTTAGAATGCTTTTGATCATTCTTGACTGAGGAAACCTTCGATTTTCCTTTCAAATCCATTGAAGATTTTGGATTTTGAGTTCGAACAGAATTGGATTTAGAATGGGGTTGAGAAGAATTAGAACGAGAGAAGTTAGACTGAGAAGTTTTCTTGACTTGAGGTTCTAGGTGGTCCTTTTTTTTTGGTCATTAGTGGGACCGAACCTTGAACCTTGGTAGCTTTTGCTCTCGGAACCGAACCTATGCTTTCGGTAGCTGGTGTTCTCTGAACCGAACCTTTTCCTTCGGTTGTTATTCCTTTCAGAACCGAACCTGTCCTTTCGGTTGTTACTACTTTCTTGCGGCCTAACAGCACTTTTCTCTGACTTCGAATTTCTGTCATGATAAAAAAAATGGGCATTTTGAGATTGCCAGAACTGTTTTCGCTCTGAGAGATTCTTTTTGTATCTCAGATTCCTTTGCTGCTTTTGATCCTTTACTTGCTTCGACTGTCGGTGGATGTTGGCTTTTTGCTTTTGCTTTTTGTCAACCGGTTCACTTTGAACCGATGATGTTTCGCTTGAAGGAGTGACTTCTTCTACATGAACTTCTTTTGTACCACTAGTACTTGGCACATCGAAGTTGTCAGGCTTGTTTAGTGGCTCTGGCACATATCTGCCTTTGGTTTTCCGGGACGTCCGTTCTGACAGACCAACGGTTTCATCAGCATTGTCTATACGAGCAGACCAAAAAAATTCATCACAACCATCAGCATTATCTTCGTTTACAATGGCTGTGAGTTCGGCTGTCTGATGTTCGGTTACTCCGGTGACCTTATACACTCGATTTGGTGTTGTTCTCACCTTTTGTACACAACAGCCTTTTCTTCTAAAATCGGGGACTTATTTTAGGACAAACGAGCAAACTCCACAGAATTTTCAGAAATAAGATTTTTGTGGTTTTCGGGTTCGCTCTTGACAAACTCAGAACAGTCGACTTCATCCTCTACAGAAATTACGCTCATATCATCATCCTCATTAAGCTCAGACGCGTTTTCAACATCAATTTTATTTCTGAGCTCAAGTTGGCATTCAATGAGTCAAATTTTTGTATAGTTTTGGTCCTTAGTTTCAGTTTATCGTTTTCATCCAAAAGGTTTTTCAGCATGTCTTTATGGTCCTTGGACTTTATAAAAGATTCGATTTTGTCTAGACCATACATGTAAGTCGGATTCACATCATCAGACGAAACTACACTTTCGCAATTATATGCTTCAGCGTCGATTTCATCCTCCTTAAACTCAAGGAAGGGCAAAATCATGCGATGAATTTTCTGTCCTATTTCAGAGTTCAAATGAAGTTGAGTGTTGTTAGAGTAAAGCCGCTTAGGAATTAAACAAAAAACATTTCTTTGTTTCAAAAGTTTCAAATTGTCTCTTTGTAAATAAATGTTTTCGTCCTTAGATTTGATCAGCTCTGACTCCTTCAGCTCTATCCACATCCTCCGTTCCTCACTTTTTGATGACACCCTGCTTATTTGGTCAGTTAGGTTAGAATTGGTGACCCGTGTTTGAGTTAAACTGCTATCTAGATTTGAGATTCTAGAGTTTAAGTTTTTTAATTCTTTTTCACATGAATTTTGTGGGACTTTGAATGAAACAAAAACGGATTGTACCTTCTTGATCAACTCATCAAGCTCATTGAACTGCACGCTGAGAGGTTTTGCTGTGAAGCATAAGTCCTCTTGCTCCTTCGTTTCTTCATTCCCACCGTCTGCATTGTATCCCCTCATTTGAGATACATCCGTCACCATCAAGCACTTCCCACTGCTTTCTTTACCTCTAGCCACATAATCCATTCCATGAGATGGCTTCCTGACTTCATCATCCTCTGAGTCGGTTGACCAGACCTGCACGCCACCGAACTCATCATCCGCTACCGAACCCTGCACAATTAAAGCATTCATCGAAGGATTAGTGGCAGCTTTCTTTCTCTTGATCTCTTCAAGCTTTTTCATCAACACAGCCTCTTCATCATTTTCCTCATCTTTTTCTGCCATTTTCTTTAGGACACAGTCTTTGGCATAGTGGTTCTTTCCTCCACAGTAGTAGCAATTCACACCAGAATCTCCTTCAACTTTCGCCTCTTTCTTTGGTTCTTCTGCCTTCGGTTCCTCGCTGACCTTTTCAGAACTATAGCTTCCCTGCCAATTTCGGTTCTTATTGGTAGGGAACCTTTTCTTAATGAACCTCTTTGGATTTGACACCATCATTGCATAATCATCAGAGGTAAGATCATAATCTTCTAAGTTGAGATCTTCATCCTCTACCACACTTTTGCTTTTAGACAGAAGGGCCAAGGAACCCAGGCTTGAGACCACATTTTTCTCTTGCAAGACAATCTTTTCTTGGGATTTCAAAATCCCTACCAGCTTTGCCAATGAATAAGATTTAAATTGCTCATGAGCTTTAATAGTGGACACAACCGCTCTCCACTTAGATCTAAGGCCATTCAAAAAGGTAACCTTTTGTTCAATCAGCTTCATTTCTATATCGTGTTTGGTCATCTTACTAAGAAGATGATTGAAGCGATCGAACGTCTGAGTAACAGTTTCATCGGGATTCTGCTTAAATTCGCCAAACTCTAATAAAAGTAAGGTCTGAATGGAATGCTCCAGATCTTCATCTGTGGAATATAGCTCTCGCAGCCTATCCTATATTTCTTTAGCGGTGCTGCATGAACTCACTAGCTTGAATGTATCGGATTGAAGAGCGAATCGAATCAGTCTCAATGCCTTAATGTTGCACTGAAACTTTTCCTTTTCGTCTTGAGCAACATCCTTTATGTCCTTTAACAGATCATTATACTCTTTCTGAGTTTTAATGATTTTTGACGTTGCTGAAGGAGCAAATGGTCCATATACGATTGCTTCCCAAATAAGATATCCATTGTCTTCAGATCCGATGACATAATCTTCGAAGTGATGTGCCCAAACTTCGTAATCCTGGGTGTAAAGAATTGGAATCTTCGTCGTTGATCCAATGTTGTTTGAGATGTTGATGGGATTTGATTGTGACTCGTCCATGCTTGATCGTTTAACCTGTTTGAAAGATCAGACTTGTAATAAATAATATTAGGGCAAAACAAATAAATGATGAGTTACGTCAATTATGGAATGACGGCTCAATAATTATTAGTTAATGCGGAATAACACAGCCTCCTGCTCTGATACCAATTGATAAGTTATTAAACTAACTTGATGATCGATTAGATCTTTGTAACAGGTAAGCGATGAATATAAAAACAGTAAATAACCCAAGTATGAATCAAGATGTGTCGAATGATTAGATTACTCAATCCTCAGCAGAGCTCGACTAAGAACTTCCGCTGTAGAGGATTCTAGGGTTACAAAACAAGAACGATAAACTTGCTGAACAATAAATCTCTGATCGTTACTGATCGTCCTCTTGTTCTAAGATGCATCCAAGCACCTATATATACTAAACCCTACAAAACTCACGGATGGACAGGCCCATACCGGAGATACATATTAGACTAGCTAACGAGCCCAATAGATGCAACACAAAATACGACCCAACATTTACATAAACAGTAATGTAAAAACTATATTTTATTAATGATAGTCACATTTGGGAGGAATACTCACTTTTACAATGAACAAACATACATCACATTTGATGCCTTGGTAGAAGGCTACTTTTAGTAGAAAATATAGGATTTTCTAGGAGATACAAACATTTACAAAATTATACATTCAAAGACATACAAATATTTTTTCATACAAACAATGACACTAAAATACTTATGAACTCACCAGCTTTAAAGCTGATAAACTCTTTCAAAATAACTTGTATTCTCAAGTCATCAGTAGAAAGGTACCGAGGCTAGCTTTGGAGAAGATAGAGCACATTTCAAGACTCATCTTTTATTTTGATTCATATTTTTGGTGTCGTATAAAGTATACATAACACACTTGTCTTAAAATACATTATTAATGAAATGGATGATGTTCTTTGCTTGTTTACTATTATTCTGTGTTGTGATATTGTACATGACGTCCTCTGCCCCAGAACATTTCCGCCGTTCCGGTTTTGGGGTGTGACAGATTGGTATCAGTGCATTGTTTATAGTGAATTGAGTATATCAACCCATAAAATATATACAAACTATAAACACAATGGAATTAAAATACTCAGACCAAGAGTTTATACTTTTAAATAATAAAATATTTAACTAAGTATACATACCTGCATTCATACAAAAATCAGTGTCACTAGGACAGAGAACAAAAGTATTATGATTGTTGAATATCACAAGTAGGCTTGGAGATGTATGGTCAGTTCTGGGAATGGCATAGCCTGATCAACTATGTTGGTCTAAGAAGTGATTAACATATGCCCAGGAATAGTTGTGATATGGAAACAACTCTAAAAACTTACCAACACTACTACAATGATAGCATTAGAACAGAACATAAACCTAAAATACTATAGGAGTATTTTGTGTCACGATAGTTACTTGTTTGAGAACTAAAAAGTTCATTACTAAGTAGGTTAATAGTTGATAAGTGGATACGCTAAGGTTATATGAGATTAAGGTGTCATAGACTTAGAATCTGTGATCTTTGCTTTACTTCCTGTTCCTTGTTTGATTGTGGATTTAGAGTTAGGGTCACTTATTCGAAGGTCTATCCTGTTTTGATTTCATATAACTGGTATGCACTATACAAGTATTGATGTAACTGGTAAGGATCATATTATAATTATCTTAAGTAGTACGTCTATTTATATAAGATTCTTATATACCTTTTCTCACATAGATATCATGGCTGGATTCCATCCCCACGGCGAACCATACTTCCCAAACTAAGGCAATGTTGGATGGCTTGAAGACGAGCCCGAAGATGAGCATTCAATCCCTTTGGATGATCACCTCGCAGAAGGCTTTTCGGATGGTTCTGACTCCGAGCCTGAAGTCAACAACCTACCCCAAGAGGGTCAAGTCCCAAATCTCAACCACCGATCAACATTTCAAGGCCCCACATCCTTGTGGGCGACAAACTTGAACCGTTGGAGTGATGACCAGGGTCAGCCCTTACCCTTCAATGGAGACCGAAGCTTTTACAATCTAAGCGAGGGAGGCTCAGTTGACCAAGTCCTGCCCATCATGGTCCGAGGGATTGCTCGAAATGTCAAACAAGGCAGGGCAGCCATCGACCGAGTCATGGAAATTGACGCCAAATCTGGTGTTAACAGTGTCCACATTCGCCATCTCGAAGAGGCTATGGAAAGGACTAGGAGAACCAATGAGACTCTGCAGCAACAGGTAGCTGCATCCCAAGCTGAAGTCAGGGAACTTTGAGCTCGACAGGAAATGTCTGACAGGCGCATGAGAGACATGGAGTGCCATCTATCCGAGTCAAGGACTCATTCTAGTGGTTCCCATCATAGATAAAGCCTACTCAACTCTCTCTTTTGGTTATAACTTAGTTATGTAAACACTCTAGTTAATTTCCTAGCTACGTTAAGACTTTGAATCTGTTAAATTTGTGTTAGGTCATAACTCTGTCAAAATTTTCCTATCTTGGTTTGATGTAAGACCTACTTCTAGGTCATTTTTCCCCAAACTTGATACATCTGCAATACCAGTATTATTGACAGATAACTAATATCATGGAAATTATTATCCTAATGCTTCCATCTTTCTAGTACTAGATCTACATTCAATCATACGGTTCAATGGTGTTGTTAGGCTATAGAGAGTTAGTCCATAAGTCAATCTCATTATTATTACATTTGATTCTTACTATTATGTTCATCTTTATAAAGTTATAGTTGAAGGATGCCTCCTCGCAAATCAACAAGGCGTAATCCTCCACCACCACCTCCCCTAGTAATCGATACGACAGCTCTGAATGTTGCAGTAGCTGCAGCTGTGGCAACAACCATGGCTCAGTATCACTTTACCGGTGCCAGCGATGGTGGAACACCTATTCAATCTACTCAAGGTGAAATCCTCGTGTGCTCGAGAGAGTGCTCCTACAAGGACTTCACCAATTGCAAGCCAAAGTCCTTTAAAGGGATTGGCGGAGTCATTGCCCTCTCGTAATGGTTCGAAAAGACAGAGTCGATCTTCGAGATCTTTTGCTGCCCAGCAGGAAGCAAGGTCAAGTTTGTTGCTTGCTCCTTAGAGGAAAAAGCCCTGACATGTTGGAATAGCCATGTCAAGTCACTAACTCTGATAGTGACAAACGATATGGGCTAGGAAACTCTGAAAGACCTCATGATTGAGGAATACTGCCCGCGGGGCAAGATCCAGAAATTAGAACAAGAACTATGGAGCCTAACCATGAAGGACTCCGACATAGTTTCGTATATCACCAGATACAGCGAGCTGGTGGCCCTCTGTCCCAACATGGTTCCCACGGAGGGAAAGAAAATAGAAAGGTATATCTGGGGGCTGTTGCCTCCAGTTTAGGGGAATGTTCTAGCTTCAAACCCCACTACCTTTGATAGTGCCAAGCGATTGGCACAATGACTCATTGACCATGGGGTCCGTACCCCGTCATCAACAACCCTAGCCATCTCCGAAGCACCCAAAGCCGCCGACAACAAGCGAAAGTTCTGGGATGACAAGAAGAAACAAAAAGCTGCCAAAAAGCAACAGGTTGTGGCGTTTCATGTCGCGATAGCACCTGTCGCTGCTGCTCCGATAAAGCAGTATGATGGGAACTTGCCAAAGTGCAACAAATGCAGCTTCCACCACAATGGACCCTGCCGGGAATTGTAGTGCTCCAACTGCAACAAAAAGCGACACACTGCCCGCTTTTGCAAAGCCCCGGCAAGGCCAATCAACCAGGTCCCAAGCGTTGGTGTGACTCAGTCTTGCTATGGATGTGGCGAGGTGGGCCACTACAAAAGAGACTGCCCTAAGGCAGGAAATGCTGGTGGAGCAGGAAGAGTTTTGGCTATAGGCCACAAGGAAGCAGTTGTTGATCCTACAGTGGTGACTGGTACGTTTCTTCTTGAAAACTCTTATGCATGCATACTATTTGATAGTGGAGCGGAGAGGAGTTTCGTGAACCAGAAATTTGCTCACTTACTTAAACAACAACCACGCTCAATTAAAGAACCGTTCACTATAGAAATGGCTAACGGGAAAACTGAGAGCACTAGTAGTATATACATCAAATGTACTCTAACTCTAGATAGCCATTCATTTCCAATCGACCTCATGCTGGTCTCAATTAAAAGTTTCGCCGTCATTATCGGCATGGATTGGTTGAGTCTACATCGTGTCGACATCATGTGTTCCGAAAAGGCTGTTCGCCTTAATCTTCCATCTAATGAAACTCTTATTATCTACGGCGACAAACCCGACACAAGCCTTAGTATCACTCAAGTATTCAAGCTTAAAAGTACCTACATAAGGAATATTGTGCATTCCTTGCACACGTTGTTGATACGAGCCAAGAAACCAAAGATCTGAAAAACATCCCTGTAGTACGCGACTTTCCCGACATCTTTCTAGAAGAACTACCAGGATTACCTCCGCAACAACAAGTCGAGTTCAGAATCGACTTAGTTCCAGGAGTTACCTCAGTAGCCAAATCGCCCTAGCGTCTAGCACTAGTTGAGATGTCAGAACTATCCAGACAACTTAACGAACTGCTCAACAAGGGCTTCATTAGACCAAGATTCTCACCTTGGGGAGCACCGATTTTGTTCGTCAAGAAGAAAGATGGATCGTTTCATATGTGCATCGACTACAGGGAGCTCAACAAGCTAACTGTTAAAAATCCTTACCCTTTGCCTCGCATAGACGATTTGTTTGACCAGCTACAAGGAGTGAATTACTTTTCAAAGATTGATCTGAGATCCGGGTATCACCAGTTGCGAGTGTTAGAGGAGGATGTCCCGAAGACAGCCTTCCAAACTCGTTACGGACACTACGAGTTCGTAGTGATGCCATTCGGATTGACCAATGTGCCCACAGTATTCATGGATTTAATGAATAGGGTGTGTCATCCTTACTTGGATCAGTCCGTCATTGTATTCATCGATGACATACTTATCTACTCTTCAAGTGAGGAGGAGCATAGCAATCACTTGCGGCTGATCTTAGAAACACTACGATCAGAGAAAATCTACACGAATTTCTCAAAATGAGAATTTTGGATCCGAAGAGTCAAATTCTTAGGAAACGTGGTTAGCGAAGAGGGAATCCACGTGGACACATACAAAATTAAGGCCATAGAAAACTGGTCAGCACCGAAGACGCCTACATAAATTCATCAATTTCTAGGCCTCGCTGGCTACTACCGTAGATTCATACCGAACTTCTCACGAATTGCGAAACCCCTTACAACATTGACCCCGAAGGCCGTGGCCTTTGACAGGGAAGAGAAACAAGAGAAGGCATTCCAAACGCTGAAACAAGCCAGATGCACCGCACCGATACTATCCCTTCCAGAAGGAATTGAAGACTTCATGGTCTATTGCGATGCATTAAACAAAGAGCTCGGCTGTGTTCTGATGCAACGAGGTAAGGTCATTGCCTATGCCTCAAGACAGCTAAAGACCTACGAGGTAAACTATACCACACATGAAGAGCACTATCTTTACATACCACAAGAGCCTACAACACATATTCAACCAGAAAGAGCACAATACGAGACAACGACGGTGGGTCGAACTACTCAAGGACTACGAATGTGAAATTCGTTATCATCCGGGTAAAGCCAACGTAGTAGCAGACGCCCTAAGTCGGAAAGAATATTCTGGTCCAAGAGTCAAGTCATTGACTATGACTATCCATTCGCATCTATCCACACAAATTAAAGAGACTCAGCTCGAAGCCTTGAAACCTGAAAATGTGGCGCGTGAAATCCTACGAGGAATGGATAAAAACTTGGAAGTCAAGGGTGATGGAGTTTATTACCTCATGGACCAGATCTGGACACCGAAACACAGTGGCTTCATAGACTTGATCATGACCGAGGCACACAGCACTCGATATTCCGTCCACTCGGGTTTAGATAAGATGTATCTGGATCTTAAAAAGTTATACTGGTGGCCTAACATGAAAGCAGAGATTACTGCCTTCATGGGTAAAAACCTTACTTGCGCAAAGGTTAAGGCTGAATACCAGAAACCATCAGGTTTACTTCAACAACTGGAGATACGAGAGTGGAAATGGGAGCGGATTACTATGGACTTCATAACCAAGTTGCCCAAGACAACGGGTGGACTCGATGCCATTTGGGTCATCGTCGATAGATTGACCAAATTCGCACATTTCTTACCAATCAAGGAGATTGACAAGATGGAGAAGCCTACAAGAACTTACATTAAGGAAATCATAAGACTGCATGGTGTTCCTATATCCATTATCTCTGATACAGATAGTAGATTCACTTTGAGGTTCTGGCAGTCGCTACAAAGTTCTCTAGGAACGAGGTTGGACATGAGTACAGCCTACCATCCACAAACCGACGGAAAAAGTGAGAGAACGATACAAACACTGGAAGATATGCTGAGAGTCTGTGTGATTGACTTTGGGAAGGCATGGTATACTCACTTACCCCTTGTCTAATTTTCCTACAACAATAGTTATCACACGAGCATAAAGGCTGCTCCATTTGAAGCCCTCTACAACCGGAAGTGCAGATCCCCTATGTGCTGGACTGAGGTGGGTGACATGCAGTTAGCTAAAGGACGAGTTCCTGACAGCGCTCTTACAGGTCCGAAGGTCATTCGGGAAACGACAGAGAAAATCGTTCAGATTCGTGAACGATTGAAAGCCTCCAGAGACCGACAGAAAAGCTACGCAGACAAATGAAGGAAACCTTTGGAATTCCAGGTGGGAGACTGCGTTCTTTTGAAAGTCTCACCCTAGAAGGGCTTAATACGCTTTAGAAAGCGTGGAAAGCTAAATCCAAGATACGTAGGGCCTTTCGAGATTCTTGCTAGAATCGGCCCTGTAGCATACAAACTCAATCTACCTCGCGAACTTAGTAACGTACATTCTACTTTTCACGTTTTGAATTTGAAAAAGTGTCTGTCTGACGAGACTCTTGTTATCCCACTCGACGAGATCGAGATCAACAAGAGTCTTAACTTCATGGAAGAACCTGTAGAAATCATGGACCGAGAGGTCAAGCAGACGAAGCAAAGTCGCATCCCAATAGTGAAGGTTCGCTGAAACGCTAAGCGAGGACCAAAATTCACCTCGGAGCACGAGGATCAAGTGAAATTGAAATATCCTCAACTTTTCTCTTAGTTAACTGCAACTACTTCATTGCTTAAACTCGAATTTCAGGTTGAAATTCCCTTTAATGGAGGGATGATGTGACAACCCGAAATTTCTATCATGTAGAATAGATCAATTCAATCAAAGTTAGACTCGTTTCGCTGTCTTTTAGCACCATTTAGGGTCCATTTGAGTGTTCTAAAACTAGTACAATCAAGGTATAAGCCTAAAAATGAGATAACACGATGCATATCAAGCAAACTCGGGCCAAACACTCCAATGCATGCAGTGTGTGGCCACACACTTGAGTGGACGGCCACACACAGATGTGTGCGGCCGCACACGCATTCCAGCCACACACTCCCACCTATATATATAACCCTTAGTCATTTTTGAACACTTTTTCCACTCCTTCAAAGCTGGATCGATCTCGTTTCTCTCTCAAGTACCATCCAAAACTTCATCTCGATCTTCATAAAAGTAAGTAATTCTTCCTTTTGATTAGTTAATACACGACCATAACTAGCCTTCGCCTTTGATTTGATCCATGAAAACACCTATTTGGTGTTAGATCTTCAAAAACAACAAAAACACCAATAACACACACTCATTTTGGGACCATAATCAACCTTTCAAACCTATATAACGTGTGTACACTTATCATAACTTGTAATATTCCAAGACCACTTGAATATATGCATGAAAAACGCCATTTCTCATGATCTTCAGGTGTGTACGGCCGTACACACCATGTGTACGGCCGCACACACCATGTGCAGCCATACACACCCTTTTTAGGTCCTAAAATGACAATGAACTCCATATAAGGCTAGAGCATGAAGTAAGAAACCTTCCTAAATGAGTCTTAAGGCCTTAAAATACGTTTTGGCACACTTCATGGGGAGTGTGCAGCCGCACACTCACCATGGCCGCACACCCTGGCCACACACACAAGTAGTGTATTTTGACTATACACACCCTTGTATAGCCATATACCCCTTATATACAATCATATATGGTTGTAACACTTCAATATAAGTGTTTACTAGTCCTTAAGGTGGTCCAAATTTAATAATTAGTTGTTACAAACACTAATTGTATACATACATATGTCATTATATGGTTAATAGGATTCATTTGTGCTCAAATTTGCAATTGACACTAAACTTCCTAAACCGATCTTATAGTCGCATCACTCACTAAAGGTGAGTTCATACCCCTTAATTAACCTTTAAATGTTTTTTAATGGTTTTATGGGGGGATACAAGTTGAATCATTATAGTTATAATATCAATCACATGTGATTTATAACTATCAAACAAATGGATTTACTATACTTTTAACTGTTTTGTCAACAAAAATACTTCAAAATGATTATCAAACTCTTTTACATGTTAAACTCTTTATAAAACTTGATTTTAGTTACCAAATCTTTACTTTCGATTCTTTAAACTTATATATTGTCAAAATCATGTCTAATACATATATATTTATATAAGTAAGGTTTGAAGGACTCAGGACTAATAACTCGCTTTATCTCCTGTTCCTTGTTTGGTTGTGGACTTAGAGTATTATTTTGTTTGTCCGAGTGTCGTTTGATCCTTAGTTATATATCATGTATATATCTGTGGATATAAAGCTTTTACTTCAGTTCCAACACCTTCGGATAGCAAAGGTGTATAAACTTACTAAGTCATTCAAACAACAATTCTAGTAAACTATAATTGGTATAGTTTAGAGGTATACTACTTACTACTTTCTAGTACAATGAAACATACAAAGAGTCAGTTCATACATGACTCAATACATACTATACACTATACAGAGAGAACACACACTAGTACATACAATACTTACACACTATATACTATACAAAAGAACATACTATGATGAGAATCATGGAGGACATACACTACACTAGTACATACAACACATACACACTATAACATAAATGTGAGGCACTACGTTGGGGAATGGCATCTCTGTCATGGCTCGTCTTGTAACCAGAGTCTTCTGAAGGGAGAGTGTGAATTCGTATATAGATCTATATTGGACTGACCGTCCTACACCTTGCTGCTAGCTACAATGGGACCTGCAGGTCTTCGGGTGATGAACGTCATACCATATCGACATGTTTGAGCGTCGTGTTTTACTAGGTCGATCAAGTATGGTTACAATTACATCACATTATACCTTCATTGACAACTGGTTTAAGGTAGTTAGTACAACTGTAGTTACTATAACATAATACTACAGTACTTCGTTATTTTCCCATTGCACTTACGTTGTGATCTTTACATAAACAGTAATGTAAAAACTATATTTTATTAATAATAGTCACATTTGGGAGGAATACTCACTTTTACAATGAACAAACATACAACACATTTGATGCCTTAGTAGAAGGCTACTTTTAGTAGAAAATATAGGATTTTCTAGGAGATACAAACATTTACTACAAACATTTACAAACTTATACATTCAAATACATACAAATATTTTTCATACAATCAATGACACAAAAATACTTATGAACTCACCAGCTTTAAAGCTGGTAAACTTTTTCAAAATAACTTGAATTCTTAGGTCATCAGTAGACAGGTACCGAGGCCATCTTTTGAGAAGATGGAGCACATTTCAAGACTCATCTTTTATTTTGATTCACATTTTTGGTGTCTTATAAACTATACAAAACACACTTGTATTAAAGTACATTATTAATGAAATGGATAATGTTGTTTGCTTGTTTACTATTATTCTGTGTTGTGATACTGTACATGACGTCCTCCGCCCCAGAACATTTCCGCCGTTCCGATTTTGGGGTGTGACAACTACTAGGTATTGTGTTTTTCTTGGAGATTCATTGATATCATGGAAGAGTAAGAAACAAGATGTTGTATCTCTATCTTCTACAAAATCCCAGTATTGAGCCATGGTTATCGCCACTTGTGAGATTATTTGGTTGAGATGACTTTTTGTAGATATGGGTGTTCACATATCTTAGCCTACCCCTTTGTATTTTGACAACGAGAGTGCGATAATGATTTCCAATACTTCATTGTTTCATGAGTGCACAAACCACATTGAGATTGATTTAAATTCCACATATCATCATCTCCAGAAGGACACTATCTCCTATTCTTATGTTCCTTCCACTTTGCAAATTGTTAATATTCTTACAATGCCATTTACTGCTCGATTTCATTTTTTGTCTGACAAACTCTCGATGCTTATTAATGTTGATTTGTGAGTTTGAGGGGGGGGGGGGGATGTTAGCCTAATAATATTTTGCATTTTATTTTGTATTGGACATTACATTGGCATAAAACTGAGTAATTATTTGATGGGGGTAATGTCATTCAAACTAACAAAGCTTTGTTTTTATTGTTTAAAAGGTCATTCATGTATTTTTTTTGTTATTCTTTATTTTCGACAGTGAAAGATTAAAATAACCTGAAACTTTTACGCCATGATTGAACTGAAACTTGACAGCTAAAAAATAGACGAGTGACAGACTCTTGCACTGTAAGACAAATCGGGCACAACAAAGAACCAACATCGATACCCCTATCACTAAGACTATCTCTCATCGGAATCCTATTTAAAGGCCATCTCAAGGAGAAAATAATAACTTTAATACGGAAAAGTTTTGACCATCTAGAATTGAAATTACCACCTTCTAGCAACTTATCGTTGATATGATTATATGAATACAAGTGCTTTTAACATTGAACAATTCTGACGGATCCAGATTCCAAATCCAACGATCACCTTCACTAGATAAAACAACATTATCACATAAACTGAGAAACAAATGAAGCTTAGCCCTCCCCTGATCGGGTTTTTCCACTTCCATAACCACGCTCCGTCCACCCATCGTTCACAAATTTTACAATGTTTTTCTACCTCTAAAGCATATAATATATGAAACCGATATCTAAGTTTATCATGTCCCATCCACCTATCCTCCCAAAAAACAGTAGAAAGACCATCCCCAACCCTTTTTTGTAAGTATTTTTTGGTATTCTAGATGCTTAAACTTCTAGTTAACCTTTGATGGTTAACGAGATCATTGGTTGGTATAAGAATAATTCTAGTTAACCTTTTCTATAAGTATTTTTTGGTGTTGTAGTTAACCCTGTAAAAATAATTCAGAATAAGAACCAAATTCCTGACATTATCTTGGTTCCATTCCCCTATAAACACAACATAGGATCATCAACATACAATAAATGGGACATAATCAAACCACGAGTTCCCACATTGATTAATCCAAGGATACCATAAGTAACCGCATCTTCCATAGCTACATTAAGACCCTTCATAGCAATTATAAAAAGAAAAGGCGGTAGAGGGTCACTTTGCCTAAGCCCTCTCTGAAGCTAGAATTCATTAGTCGGGCTTCCATTAACAGAGAACCAAGATGAGGTCAAGTAAGCACTAATTCAAGAGAACCAATTATGCCAAAAATCCCTAAGTTCTAAAATTCTCGAAAAATAGTCCCAGTTAATAGAGTCGTATGCCTTTTCAAAGTCTACCTTAAAAAACACCAATCTTTTTTTTTCTTCTTATACAAACAAATGATCTCGTTAGCCATCTATGAAACTGATTTCTAAGTATTTTTTTTTTTGGTATTCTATATGCTTAAACTTCTAGATAACCTGTTAAAAAGGGTATCAATGTTCTATTTCTTGGTAAAAAAACCGGTAAAGAATATATTATGTGTCTTTATTTATAAGTAGAAGGTTGCCCATGCTTCACATGGGGTGGAGGTTTCGTTGTTGGATTTATTGATTAAGAAAGGTGCAAAGTTCATTATATTGCATAATTTGATACAATTGACACTAAAAAAGTCATGTATATTAAACATTTTAAAATTCAAACTCAACATAGAGTATTTGTAAAAGAAATCCAATGTAGTCACACATTAAGTTTGACTCATAATAGCAACCTACTTTCAATGTAATGACAATTTAGGTTTTATTCATAATCACTAAGAAATTAGAAGTAGATTTCTTAGTAAAGTAGATTGATGTTTATTGAATAAACTCACCTCTTGTTAGAGATTTCTATCAACCTGCTCTTTCAACTTTTCTAGTCTCAACTTTGTCCACCCTTAAACCAAATATGCAGTTACAACTTCATCTTGAAAACGTGGCACATCACTTACGAAATGTTGATTTCTCAACCTTGTCAGCTGCCTTTGACCGAAGCTGATTATGTTGCAAAGATTGATTACGCTGCAAAACTAAAATGGCTAAAAATCATACATCAAAAAAGAAAAAAAACATTTGCATGAAATAGTAACTTACTCTAATTTATTTTGTGTCGTATAGCATCCTACTTATAATTTTTTTCAACCATGATTCCCGTCCCTATATTTTACCCTAACCTTTCAGATTCATTTTCACATTTTCTTTTGCCTTCTTTTCTAGTCATCTCACACAAAAATAAATGAAAACAGACACATAACAACCATCCGAAATTATTTCACTCTACCTTTGTATTTTCAATTTAAAGTACCATTTATAAGAACCGAAAAATGCCCATAAAAACAATGAATGATTCTTAAATTTATTTATTTTTTTTATTTTGAATACCGTATAAAGGTTTGTATTACCCGAAAGTTAGGATTCATGTTGCATGCATGTAGATGTTTGACCAAACGACTTACACCTATAATTAGTCATTGAAATTTTAAAAAGGTGAACAATTGTCACACCCCCGAACCGGACGGCGGAAACGTCTGAGGGCTCTTGTGACTCAAATTGAATATCATCACAATGAATATACATGAATCGTAACATAATTCATCACCATGCATTGAAATTTTACAACTGATAACGTTTACATTCAATATATTGTTTTCGATGTTACAATTTCATAACATGAACCATTCGATAGTAAATCTAAGCAAAACACCATGACATCACTTGATACTTATTCTTCGGTTTACCTGTTACTTGAGAATACAAGTTATTTTGGAAAAATGTCAACATATGAAATGTTGGTGAGTTCATAAGTAATGTTATGGAAAATGATTTTGTGAAGTTTGAAAACCCAGAAAATCCGATATTTTCTGAAAAGAGTATTGTTTATAAAAAGTGTGAAGATCCGTAAGTATACTTGTCGATTTTTGTAAACAGGTATAATTATTGAACTTTATATACATCACATAGGTAAAAGTGTTGAACTCCCCAGGAAAACCCGATGTTTTCCCAATACATAAAATTATGTGTCTTGTTTATTATTATACCGATACGACGATTGTTCTTGATTACCTAGATGACATTGGATTAATTATGGGTTGTGAGTTGTTATAATCACACATTAATGAAAATGACTAGTTTATAACTACCAATTACAAACGATCCTTTAGGCGTCGTCCGTACTACTCACTTAATCCAACCACCCTGACTTCTCTTGATTTATGCCACGAATCTGTCTACTCAATTTCTCATAGCCCCACAACCGAGGAGAAAGGAGGGTACGAAGCCCCCTTTATTTCCATAAGTTGTTCAAGGCTATCGGGAATGCGAAAGGCGCTTGGACCGACTCGCATTTGACTTCTCGACTTCATTAGCAGTACCAATGGACCCTTGGGGCCCAACAGCACAATAGAGCTATTGAAAGTCCTTTTATATGGAATTAGGTCGTAGAAGGCCCATTAACATGTAAGCGCGTTCCCTTCGGGCCTAAAGATCATGTTATTGGGCTAGCAAGGCCCAACAAGCACGATTTGAAACTTTCAAGCCCAAAGATTGAATATTGACTCCTCGTAGATTTAGCGTGTTTATTGAAGTACTATTGTTTATTGATTTTTGTTTTGTTATTGATTCGAGACCGAATCAATTCGTTTGGTAACGATATTGGTGTTGAAAGTGTATTTGTTATTACGTTTCGCCGGTAGTCGTAGATCTCGTATTTTGTCTTAAACGATTATTTGTTTAAAAGTAAGATTTTTACCTTTTCACGAACCTTCTTTGATAAAATTAGCACTTTTAGTCCTTTATATAAAAGGATTTCCATTTTAACCCTTAAACCATTTTTCTTGACACTTTAGTATCAAAACTTGTTGAAAAGACATTTTTAGCCCAAAATTACTTTGTAAACAGCTTAAGTCCTTCCAGAATGAAGTTTCTCAGTTAGAACCCCCATTTTCGCCACTTCGACAGTTTTGGTCCAAAATAGAAATTTTTTGCATTTTTGAACCTTTTGTGTTTGAAAAACATTTTTGACCTTTGAAATGGTTTTAATACACTTGAAATCCCCTGTTTTACAGAAAGTTGCATTTCCATCCCCTCAAATTTAAAAATCTCGCATTTTGAAGCTTATTAGGCCGAAAAGCCCAAATTTAGCCCATTAAATTCAAAATTTACATTTTAAGCCCCTCAAAAATGTTGATGTTCATAAAAATTGTTATAGAAACTGTTTGGACCCTTTTGAACCTCCATAAATTATAATTTGTCAGTTTGGGCCCTTAGTTTTGTATTTTTGACAATGTAAGCCCAAAAATGGGTTTTATGTTCAAGTATGTTCATCCTAACCATATGAGTTATTTTTCTTGACTTGACTAGAGTAAAATGGTTTAAGTTATGTTTATTTCCTTCCTCATGTTTTAGATCTTGGTTTTTACACACTTTTTGGATAACATATTCATCACAACACATGATATCACATACAAACATGCATCAAATCACACATAGCATACATTTACACATAGATCTACACATTTGCTTGTATTCTCCCCCATACAAACTCATAAAACCGAAAAGAATGGGTATGAAACTCACTTGGCATTGAAGTTTCGGTTTTGATGAAGAATAAGGTGAAGATCTCGGCTTTAGCAAGCCTCTTGAAGAAGTTTTCGAACTTGGATGGTTCTAAGAGTCATGATCCATGAAAATATGGTGTAAGAGGAGAGAATAAGTTTTAAGAGAAAGTATGTTACTTAGGTTTGTGAGATCTTACCACTTTGTGAAGATTTGAAATGGATTTCTTGGTGTTCTCCCTTATGCTCACTGTTTTCTTGAAGAAAATGGGTGGAGAAGTTTAGTTGAGTTTGGAAGAGATATGTTGGAGAAATGAGAGAGAGTGGCCGAGAGATAGAGTGAGGGAGTAAGGGGCATAGAGTTTGACTTATGGTGGTGTGATAGGTGCATGGATACATGCACTCTTGCATGGATATCCATCATATAAAAATTAGGTGTCATTTGTTGGATATTTCTTCATTCCCATTTTATTTATTTATTTAAATGGTGTTGTGCCGAAATTTTGGGCAAAGAAGGTAGGAATTGGAGTAGCTTGAGCCCATTAAGCTTTAGTTAGGATTTTTGGAGCCTAATCATAACATCTTTCGGCCCATTGGGCCTTTAGGGTATCACACGGTCCAATAGTATAAAATAATGGGTTCTAAAGTCCATTAAGGTAAATTGGAGTTGTTATGGCCCAATAAGGCCCGTTAGAGGTAGAATGAATCATTCTAGGCCCAAATGGCCCAAAATGTTATAGATTGATGAATTGATAATTTATTGGTCCTTTAGGCCCAATAAGAGAATCCTAGTCCAATGTGAACTTGAACCGGGATGTCTAGGGTTTCCAACCCTTAGTTGAACATATGAGATGTATTTGAATGAGCATAGAGTATGATATTCCCTTAGAGTAAAAGTTATTACACTAGGTGAATGATTTCCTGAGAGTAGAATTTCCGAGCAAAAATGCTAGTTGTGACAAAAATAATACTGATATTTGTTACAACATTATTAAAAAAGTGCTTCTTTGACATTGGTGAATCTAGAACCAAAAACCATATGGTTCATTATGTAAATGAAATTAAACAACATGAAAGTGTAAAAAATACTAGTGGTGGTGGGTCGGATTGTATGTGGGTCGGGTTCTATACTTGGTCATTCAAATGGATCAACACGTAGTGAGTTTAAATTAACATTTGTATATTTATGTTTTTTTCATTGTCTTCTTTCTTTTTATAAAACTTATGCAAGAACATTCTTGAATGACTGAATCTTGATTCTTGATTTTCAAATTGAATGTTCTTATATCAAATAGACAATAACAAATTAACAACTCTAAATAAACAATAACAACTGAACATTGAACAATGTCCTTGTATCAAATATACAATAACAACTGTAAATAAATTCTGAAATTCAATATATATTAATCAAATGTTAACATAAAAATTTTATGAAATCTGATCAATAGGTCAATGAAATTTATATGTATTATACAATCATTAATCATACAAAGCCACAAAGGGTTTCGATTTTAAACAAAAGAATTTTGTAATCTGAAATTGTATAACTTACAAATCTGAAAGGAGGATGTTGACTGAGAGTTGGGGGAGAAGAAACTGATGGGATGGGCTGATGTCGGCTGTCGCGGGATGGCTGGAGGAAGTTGATGTCGACATCCTGGCCGGACGGTAACTGATACGGCCGACGATCGGTGGATGATGATCTTATTTTCTATTACTTTTTTCCTTTTTTTTTAAATTTAGTGGATCATTGTGATTGGATATGAGCACTACATCATTCCTATGGTGTACATGTAAACCCTAAAACTTTGGATCTAGTTTGTCTAATGAACATGCAATAATCATCCAAAACCATAAACCCTAGATCTAGCATATGTATATCGAAATTAACATTAAGAACCGATCTAGATGAATACCTCTTATAAAATGGCTTGAATCTCGTTTTCTTGGAGCTTAGAGTCACAAATGTCACTCCTCTAATGGTTTACAAACACCATTAGCAAGAGGATGATATTGAAAGAGGAGATGAGCACCAAAACCGTCCAAGATCTCTACCAGAAGACTTAGCCACGTTTTTGGGATCCCTAGGGGTCTATTTATACTTGTGTGGGCTGCTAGGGTTTCAGGAGAAACCCTAATTCTCTGCTTAGGCCTTAAGCAACCCATGGAACCTTTCTAGAAGGCCCTTGGACGAAAATCGTATGTCCCATAGATTTCGTCCAACTCTCATCCCTTTAGGAATCCATAGCCCACAATGCAATTATCTTATAATTACAATATTAGTCCCCCAAGTCTAATTAATCTATTTTGGCCACATAATTAATTTCTTAATTAATTTTTTTCCAATATTAATTAAACTCTATGATTTCTCTATTAATGTATTATTCATATAATATATTAATAAACCATAATTAACCTCTTTCTTCATAAATCATTCTATCTAGTTGCTTTGATGAATGCAACCCAAAAGGACCATGCACAACCGGGTCAAATACTTACCAAATATAGTTACGGGTGTAGACACTAATCAAACACATTGGATGATTGGGCTATTGATTAATGGATGTGGGCTTTTAAATATGAAATATATGGGCTATTGATAAAAAATTAGGTAGTTTGTTTGATAAAAATAAGGTAGGTCCTTATTTTTTTGAATTAGAAGAGAAAAAAGGTAGGTCGAAGGACCCACCTTCTCCCTCCTTGCCTACGCTACTGGTCTTTGATATTGTGACATGACATGAGGTCACTTGTAGGATACATCTTTTAAAGCATGGCTTCACGCTCTACTAAGAAGTCTTCAACGGAGAGGGAATCACTGATTTTGGTATCTTCGAAAAACACTCAGACAACCTTAATTGCTTTCTTCCCCATCATCTTTGCCTTGAGAGACCAATCAATATTTGTGTTGAATCTTGAAAGTAGAATCTCTTGCACAAATATAGGATTTCTATAGGATTTCTTAGTATCTTCCACGTAAGATATAATGTTATGTTATTCTTTCTAGTATCTAACTTATTTAAGTGAAAAACATGAAAGACAATGAAAATAACAAAAGCATGTTTAATTCAATGTATTCAGGGATAACATCATTATGTAAGAGAGCACTTATGCAGTCATAATGGGCATTAAGATTAACTACAATCAAGAAAGGGCTATGTTGTTATGAGACATTTTTTGATAGAGTAAACAATAATTCATGATAAAGTAATAGTGTAAAAAAAAATTTATGTGAATATGTTAAAGTTAGAAACTTTATAATAGAAGTGTTTAGGCCAAAAGGGTATTTTGGTCATAATGAGTAAATTATAAATTTGAGTTTTATTTCTAAAAGTATAATAGATGAATGATATGATTATGAAGTGTAAATAAGTTCCTAATGAAGACGACTTAATGCAATGAGAGTGGGATATGGTGACTAAGGGTAAAATAGGAAAATTATGAAGAAGCGACAAATTCTAGTAACCACGATGTGACAAGGGTATTTTCACGGCATGGTTTTCAAGAGGTACTTTGGTTGATGTAAGGTGAATAATGAGGTAAATGTACTTTCTAATTTCCACGACGTGACGTAGATATACCACAACGTGGGAAAGTAGAATGTTATGTTCTTTCGTGACAAAACTTTTTAGTGACGGGACGATAGTGTCACGAATAATAAGAAAAAGAAATGAAGAGTTAATAGCGCCACGGTATGTCAAGGATATCGTCATGACGAGGCGACACGATGAACAAAAATCTGATAAAAGGGACAAGAGTTCCTTTTAGCTCTAGTTTTCTAAATATTCACTCTAGAAAAGTGAAACTCAAGAGATTAGAGACTTTGGTCAGATTTTAAAGGAGAAAGAAGAAGATATTAAGAAGGAACTATCAAAATATTGATTTCTACTTCAAGTATCAAGAGTGAGTATTATATTTTAGCTAATTTATGAATTATGGTAGATTCGAGTTTATGGTTTAATAACCCCAATCATATCAATCGATTTCTTTACTGAAATTCTGATGAGTAATAGTAAGTAGAGGTACATGATTCTAAGTGTATAGAGTAACACCAACAACCAACATTTTGAATTTCGGGATGTAGGAACCCTAAAAGTTTAAGTAGGCGGTTTTGATCAATTGATTTTATAATATATCTAATAAGAGTACATAGACGACTAAATTGAAGTATATGAATGAATTGAGTAATTGAAACTTGTGGTACACATAATTGAGTATTATGGAGCTATATTATGGTGTCGTTGATTTTTGTATAAGTCGTAACACTTAAGACTTGTGTTTTCAACTAGGTTTCAGTGAAGCAAGAGTTGGGAAAAGATATCACATGGTTAGAACAACTTCTTATCAACCTAATAAAGCTCAGTAGTTTAACTTTAACATATGAGATATATATTGTGTTATGAGATTTAGAATGATACAATCATATATATGTTGCTATAAATGGTTACTGAGGGAGTTTTATATGAGTATTTTAATATGTCTTATAGAGAGTATAAGACAATATTAAAAGATATATTATAGAAGTATGATGTATGGCTTGATAAATTCATATATCAGTAATATGACATATTTCTTTTAAGTAAAAAAGAGAAGCCTCCTAATGAGTTTTAGGTTAGGAAATTTTTATAAATGTGTAGTTATTTGAATATTTATTTAATAATGTGATAGTCACATTAATCATTAAGCTTATGCTTATTTTGTGAGTGTGGTTTGTGTTAAGAAGGAAATGTAAACCAAAGTAAGGGAAAAACAACCGTGGAGAAGTAGAAGTACTCTAAATATAGTTAGTGTATTTTGTATAAGAACCTTGTGATATTAGACTGATCTTGGGTGCAGTTAGTATGTATGGTTTGTATTTTCTTATGTTTGTAAACACTTAACTAAATCCGATGTATTTTGATGTGTAATATTGGAAAAATCTTGGGTGTACTATATTTATAAAATTATAGGAAAAGTCTTTTGGGAGTATTTTGTATATAAAATATGGGTTAAAAATGTGGATGTGAAAAGTTGGTATCAGAGTCGTGGTTTGAGTGAATTAGGTATCTAGTGTTAGATTGCTAAACGTTAATCGATTAGTAGAGAAGAGGAGTATAAGTTAATTTAACTATACAAGTACAAGTTTGTTAACTATTATATGTAACCCGAGAATGTTTTGTTGTTTATACCTTAATTATTATTGATTGATATTGTGAATGTGAGAGGTGAGTAATAAGAGTTAGAGTTTTAACTATCACTATAATAAGATTACAGCGAGTGATAATATGAGTTTTTGTCATAATACCCGAGAAGTAGGGAGAATGATTGTGGTAACCACATAACGAGTATTTTATGGTAAAATATTTTGAGTAAGTGTGATAAAAAAAACTATATTATAGCTATATTTTCTAAAGAGTTAAGTATAGCTCTTGTATGTATGTATTAAGAATAGAGAGTCGAGATTGTGCATAATAATGTAGAGTTACTATATAAAATCTATCACATGTTGAGTTTCTTGTGATATTGAGTTACAGGAGACTTGAGGTCACATAATGAGTATCTCGTGACGATCGTAATGGTAGTTGGAGTGGTTGTAAATCCATTTGGAGAATTGTTAACTAAAATCATTTCTTGAGTAGTCACAAATCCATTAGCATTATAAATGAGTTGTTCGCATGATTTAGTTGTTGCCTTTAATACGTGAATTTTATGTGTTAAAGACATTGATAGATTTATTTGACTATAATTCTGATGTAGTCATTTTTGTGAATACGTGATTAATTTTTGATATCTTTTAAAACTAACATTAAGGAGAATATGTTATAGATATTTGAAATTTGCTTGATTGATGAGATTTAATTGTAAAAAGCACAATTGCAATAGTAAAGTTGAAAAGTAGTATTGTACTTTGATATATCGTAGCACAAATAGAGTTGGCTTGCGACAGGTTTGGTGTGTGTGAGTAAGTGAAATTAGTTATCATTTTAAAATCTTCTAGGTGTTGTGTTACTACAATATCTACGAATCATATATGAGATAACATGTTTAGAATTAGTATAACTAATAAATTTATGGTGTTTAATAGGGTTAGGAAGCATATATTAAATGTGCTTAAATGGAGGTGATATGAGAAATTTTGGTTGCTAGAGTTAAAGCTACCAAAAGAAGAAATAGATATATTTGAGTTAGAGTTAGAATTATTGAATGAGTAGAGATATTAAATTAGAATTTTTAAGACGTATTTCGAGAAGGATGTATTGATTTAAATCGTTGGGGTCATTTTTACCTAAGGATTAAAGTCATGCATCGCTAAAGAGTCAGAGTCATACTTTAAGAAAAAAAAATGACATTGTACTTTGAGTTCATGACAAGGTTAAGAAGAGACCATGATATGGTTAAGTAGTAGGTTGCTATATTCAGAAGACTGATTAGAATTGGTGATGTGATGACGCACTAGGAGAGAAGTATAAATTTGTAATTTTTAGGACCATTTTCCCTAGCAATTAAAGCCAATCACTAACAAAGAGTTAGATGAAAGGAATAGTAAATTTAAACACAATAGGTGTCTAAACATAAGAGAAATATATGAGTTGTTTACACTCATAGGGGACATGAGAGATATGTGAAACAAAGTAAGTAAAATAGAGTGTGACTACCACCACTAGAGTAATTAATAGAAAGATTAAAATGACATGAGAAAATAAGATTAAAGAGAAAGCCATGGATACAGGAAAAGACGAGTTTTTGGCTGAGTATAATGAAAGTGAGTTAAAACTTGTGTGAGTTAATTGATGAGGATATGATATCACCATATGATTGATATCATTATTATGAATCAAAAAGCTATTCGATTATCATATAATACATCATTCCTTGTATAACAAAGTTGAGTTAAGAGTTGAGGGTTTATTTGATTAATATATTTAATAGTTACTATGAGCATTATAAAAGAAATATTGTATTGATTCATTTGAAAGTAAAAGTTCGAATTATGTCTTTAATGATGAGTAGTGAGTAGTTATAGCCAATGTTGCAAAACCCGTTAGGTGTTCTCATGGCGGTCGACTAACGCCTAGCGAGTACTCGGTCTAGGCGGGGAGTACTTGGACTATATAAATTATATGAAATTAATTGTACGAAAGTAATATATATATATATATATATATATATATATATATATATATATATATATATATATATATATATGTATATATAATATAACAAGTTTATTAAAAAATATATGAAAATAGATGAATATCAATAACTTTTCTAGATTTTATTCTAACAAAAATCGAAATTTCTAAGTTTTTCTGAGTTTTTTTTTTTTTTTTTCTGATTTTTACTGATTCTAAAGTATTGGATTTTGAACGATTTTCACCGAACTGGAGCCGATTTTGACCAATTTTTGACCGAGTTTGACCGATTCCTAATTAGGCACCTAGACCCTCACTCGGTTACGATTATTTGGCCACCTATGTCGATTTTTGCAACACTGGTTATAGCTTGATGTTATGACTAATAGTAAGAGAATTATTATTAGTTGAGAATAACCAAATGCTGTAGTCGATTTTGAATAGTAGTAAGAGGAATAATACTAGTTGAAAAGAGTTAAGAGTTGTGACTGGTACTAAGTAAAATACTATCGGTAAGGATGGTTAGATTCAGAGAGAGAACATACATTGAAAATGTCTAATGATAATAGAGAATAAAATGCGAAACCGTTAGAGAAATAATGATGAAAAGTATATTGGATGTTACAAGTGTGTTGGAGAAATTGTAGTTGTATGGAAAGCATACTACGATATGCTATAATAGTCATTAGTATAGAAATGATTTATACTTGCAGGTGAATCCAAGGGGGTAATAAACTAGGTTGTTATAACCTAGTTGTAACCATCTTGAAGAGATTCCAAGGATGCAATCTTCTCAAGGGGAAGCAAGCAACAAGTGTTACAATGTAAAAATTGACAGAGATTAGTGAAGAAAGTTTGGAAATTTGCATATGAATGCAATAAACTAGTAAAGTAGATTGCTATATTGTGTAGAATACGATAAGTTGGAAATAATTAAGTAAAAGCATTATAGACCGCAATATGATCACAGAGATTTTGAAAAGATTTCGAAGACGACATCTCTTTATGGAGGGTAGATTGTAAGAACTTGAAGTTAAGAGAGATTTGACTTTTAGTCATATATTGACCAAAATGCCAATTTGGTCACTAGTGAAAATTTAGTGAGAATATGAATTTGTGTCTTCATGAAAATGGCCAAGATAAGTTTATTTCACTTAGAAAATATTGGATGAGTAAGTTCAAGAGAAGAAATGCATGAGAAGATATATTTTGGCCAAAGGGTAATATGGTTATTTTTATGTTTTTGGGCCTACTTTGTGACTTAACAAATTAAGAAACATATTAAGTTAATGAGAAATAAATTAATACTTATAATTTTAGATTATATCCCCACCTTCGCATGGATATAAAGATCATACAAAATAGGTTAGAAACAAAGAAGTTATGCACATTCGAAGTTAGAAGAAAAAAAATTGTCCCAAAGCTAAACCAGTGTATTGCTGTCATACAGCCACCATGATGTGGTCAGAGAGCCATCACAATGTGGTGACACTCGCAAAACGGATATTTAATCGGTTAAAATTCTATTATTAAACCTATTTCACCAAAATCGATTGGGAGTTGATAAGGACAATTTTAGAGATGGAAGAATGTAAAGAGAAACTAGAGATACGCTCTAATAAGGATTTTCATCCTCTCTCCATTAAGGTTTTTGGGAAAGAATATTAATCAAGTGCATCAATTGTAGATTAGGATCCGAGAGTAGTAGTTAGTTTTCAGTAACTAACAAGGTGAGTAACCTTATCTTTCTCTAGAGTATTGTTATCTAGATATGTGATAATTATTGTGCATTCTTAGAGTTAGATATAGTATTTGAAATGACATTTATTAATATAGTATGAGTTGAGTATTTGTGATAGCTAAGAATGATAGCTTTCTAACAATATACGAGTTATTAAATAGAATAATTAGGATTTTTTGTTTTTTAATACTATTAGAGTAAACAAATGAGCATAATTGAGATGTGTAGCAAAGTATTGCATTTTTAGTGTGTATACTCAGAAATATGAAATTGAGTATTAAATGACGCGTTAATGAGTGATTATGGTTGTAATGCATATTTGTATATTACTATATTGGTCTAGCACTGAGTATTACCGAGACATATAACAAAGTACTATTATATTAGCTAATGAGTTAGTATAATTGAGATTTATAAAGATAGAATGGGTGTGAATAAAAAAAGATAAATAAAGATACAATAGAGAGAGATAAAGAGATAGAGATACAGAGAGAGAATTAGATATACATACATAAAGAGAGAGAGAGAGAGAGAGAGAGAGAGAGAGAGAGAGAGTAGGATGTCAATAAACACCGAAAGCCAATAGAATTTCGAGTTGTAGAAATGGTGACGTTTAAGGTATCACCATGGAAGGGTGTATTCCATTTTGGTAAAAGAGGAAAACCATGTCCCCATTTTCTCGAACCTGTTTTGAGATTACCTAAAGAGTTGGAAAAGTTGCATATCACCTCAATTTACTAAGTGAATTTCATGGTATTCATCATGTTTTTCATGTGTCATGTTTATAAAAGACATTATATGACAAGTCACAAGAAGTACAGTTAAATGAGGTGGAGATAGATGAGAAGTTAAGATATGAAGAACAACCGGAATAAATATTAGATAGAAAGGATACAAAGATGCAAAATAAAAAGATTGGACTTGTGAAAGTCAAATGACAACACCATAGAGGAGCAGATGTTACATGGGAAGCCGAAGAAGAACTTCAAGTGAAATACCCACACTTGTTTTAATAGATTTCAGGGATGAAATCTTTTTAAAAGGGAGATAACTTGTGAAACTTGGTATGCTAGATAAAACTCTAATTCGTGATTAAGTAATAGTGTAAAATATTATATGTCAATATGTTAAAGTGACTAACTTTATAATAGAAGTGTTTTGGCCAAAAAGGGTATTTTGGCCATATTGAGTAAATTATAACTTTGGATTTTATTTCTAAAAGTGTGATAGATGATTAATATGATTTCGAAGTATAAATAAGTTCTTAATGAAGAGGACTTAATGCAATGAGAGTGGGATATGGTAAATGAGGGTAAAATAGGAAAATTTCGAAGAAGCGACAAATTCCAGTAACCACGACGTGACAAGGGTATTGTCATGATGTGGCTTTAAAGCGGTACTTTGGTTGATGTAAGATGAATAGTGAGGGCAATGTACATTGTAATTGCCATGACGTGACGAAGATGTACCACGACGTGTGAAAGTAGAACGTTATGTTGGATTAGTGTCTAAGTCCATAACTATAATTGGTATGTACTTGACCTGAGAGTAGCGTGGTCCATTTGGGTTGCATGACACCGGAACAATCTGAAGGATGGATAATTCAGAAGAGGTTATGATGGTTTATTAATATATTATAAGTTCTAATATATTAATACGAAATCATACTGTTTAATTAGTATTGATCAAAAAATAATTTGCAATTAATTATGTGATAAAAAAAAGAGACTAATTAAATATAATGGGTGATTTGGTAAATCATTCATTCTTATAAAGTGGGCTTATGATCCGTAGTTCGTCATGTTGGGCTAAACCCATGTGGTAACCCATGGGTACTCCATGGAGGTTTTAACCCTTGGAGAATGAGGGATATGGAAAGTCATTAGGGCTTACATGGTGAAACCCTAGTTTGCCACACTATATAATAACCCCTTTAGCTCATGAAATTGACACTTAAGTGAGCACTAAGGAGTGACTAGTGGAAACACAAGAGGGCTAGCCGATTTTATGAAGTGCAAGTGACCTATTCTCAAGTTCCTCCATTTGTTGGTGATGTTGTGTGATTCCATTTGAGGTGCAACACTTGGAGCACTAAGCTCTTAAAGCTCCAAGCAACAAGCTATAAGTAAAGGTTTGTTCTCTAACTTGTTTTATTACCCAAGTATCAAAGTTTAGTATGCTAGTTTGGGTAATATCTTGGAGATTTCAAGTTTGCTTGTATAATAGAGAAAACATAGATCCAAGGTATTTAGGGTTACATGTACACCTTAGGAGTGTTAGAATGCTCAAAACCCAACAGTGGGATCAGAGCTTAGGCTTGTTTTCAGTTATATTTGATGCTATTTGTGTCAAATGCTTAAAAAAAATCATTTTTTGCTGTCTGGACAGTGGACTCGCCTAGTCCAAGCACAAATTTATCCAACTCTCCAAGTCATCTCATGCACTCGACGAGTTGGTGCTCCAGAATGCAGATTTTTGAGTTTTTTTGGCTAGAATTGGACTAGGATCATTACCCTAAGATGTTTTTGAACTTATAAACTTGTTTTTCATGTGGTAATGATCATGCTTGTCCAATTTAAAAGATAATTGTCAAAGTTTCATGATTTGTATTAGTTTGTATGGTTAGGCTAATTACATGAAATTTGTTTGATATGAATTGTCTTGTTCTTATGAGTTTAATTTGGATCATAGACAAAAAATTGTTTTTTTTGTAAGTTACAATAATTGATCTAAATGTTTTGATGAATTCCATAATTTTCCTCAAGTTATGAAAAATGAAAAGTTTTTCTTTTAAAGAGATCATTAAAATCATAGGTTATGAACTTGAAGAGTCTTTTTCCATAAATGTTTTTATGAACTCCATAACTTGTCCTCAAGTTATGGATTTTCAAGAGTCTTTTCATTAAAACCAATATGAAACTCATAAGTTATGGATTCCAAAAGTTTTTTAATAGTTGAAAACATGCCTTCAAGTTCTAGAATTTGTAAATGTAAGAGTCTAACTTTTGAAACATTTAATTCCAAACCCTAGAATTTTAAAGTTTAAAATTTTACCCTTATACTATTATAATATTATAGGTTTAATATTTTTATATATATTGTAGTGACAAAGAACATGGTTTGGCATGCGGAATTAATGCTTGCACAATTGAACATGGTGATTTGGGTGTTTAAGAGATATATTGAATGTATATGGTGTTACACAAAAAGGATCTAGATCTAGACTACATAAATAACACACACTTACACACTCACTTTTACATCTCTCAAGGACACCTCTACCAGTGGTATGAACCCACTATTTATAGAGGTGTTTACATGTCTCTCTCTCACTCTCTAACAAATGGGTCTAAAGGCTAAAGCACCACATGCAAGTGGGTTTTACAAAAGTCAAACATTTACAAAGTCATGAATAAATAACTTTGCAACCCCAACATTCTCCCCCTCAAAGTTAGGAATGAATGAACCACTTCAAATCTTCCAAAATCAAGCACTACGCGGTTCGAGCCTCAAAGGTGACACATGTCGAAACGAACTTCAATCTTCAATTCTTCCATGATTCTTCAATTTGGGCTCTAGGATGTGAGACCATACAATCCGAGCAGCAACGAATGATTAACTTCAAATAATCACCCCAAAGTTGCGCATAAAAACACACCCCAAAAATCTTCAATAATACCAAACCCATTTCAAATACATCACTTCCGAAGTTCCAATTGCATCATCTCGTGGCTTCAAAACTCCAAGATCACTTCGGTCTTCAAATCCGCGTAATATGAAAAATTCAAGTTCGAATTTCCATATAAAACTTCTCCCCCTTTTTATAATCGAAATTTGATTATAAAACTCCATGGAAAAAGAACGTGCTCTATTCGGAATTTTTCATGTCAAAACTCCCCCTTAACATGTGGCATAAACATTGTGCTTCAATCCGAAAAATCCAAAAAATATTGAATTTTTAGCTTCGTTCACGGATCGCATTTGACAAAATTTCTCAAAAATGGGTAGAAATCGTCAATTTCAAAATTCTGCAGTGACCCGTTGCGCCAAAAACAGCCAAATATGCGAAACACACTCCCATTTGCGAAACTGGGTAAAATGTGTAAATTCGCACAAACTGCAGGGACCAGATTTGAAAATTCTGCAATTTCAGCATTTTATGACCCCATTTGCGAAGTTGGGTACAAACTGTCAAAAATGCGAAACTACAGGTATTCGTTTTGACAATTTCTGCATGATCTTCAAACTTGCGAAGTTGGATTATTTTTGTCATTTCTTAAAAAGAGCAGGGACCAAATGCGAAACTCTTGGCTTTCTTCTTCATTGAACTGGTAATAACAGGCTTCGCATTTTCATTCTTATACCCTTCGCATCCCTTCGCATGTTTCAATCACCAAAATGTGAACCCTTTTTCTTTTACATGTGATCTGCTTCAAATGCGAACTAAACACTAGATGCACAGTGCAGTTACACAAATGCGAACCCATCAAGATCAAATACAATTAAAGTATGCGAACTGTCTTTGATCAAAATGCGAACTCGTCTTTGATCAAAAAATTTATCATTCGCATTTTATCGATCAATCTTGTGAACTTTATTCAATATGCGAAATCCATTTTTAATCAGCCCTTTTTCCAATTCATCCCAAAATTCACAGTGAATCCATTCGCACATCCAACTTTTGATATTAAGAACAATCGATCACTGTGGAATCATTCTTTCGCATATCAAGCCTTCAATCGATCGATTCCAATCATGCGAACAACACTTAATCAAAATCGAGTTTCAAAATCAAACAAATGCGAAACCAAATTTCTTCAATTTCTTTATCTGTTCATTCTTCATCCGCTCAAACAACCAATCGATCCTCAAATTCGCAAGTTTCACCAAATGCGAATCCATTCAAAATCTCAGCTTCCAAATCTATTCGATTCACCAACCGATTCCAAAAATCATTCAGTTTTCCAGTTCTCTCCTGTTCGTCTTCATCAGTTCTTGAAACGTTTCGACTGGTAAACTTTATAATCAAAATCGAAATTGATCCAAATCAACAATTTCCGATTTCGATTAAATTCTTCAAATCAAGAATCATAAACTTGTTGTTTAGATTTAAAGAATAACGTGATCATTATCAATTATTCAAACAAATCGATTCACAAGTTCATCACAAAAAGACAAAGCTCTTCAATTATAAGAACAGAAAAGGTGAAATCGAAAATCAAGAACACGATTATCAGTAATGTTGATTTGCGACTTCCGATTTGTGATAATTATTTAAACGGAATCAAGAACAAATACAACTCAGTAAAGCATCGGATGAAGAACAAGGAAGGATCTATTTGTTTATCTGATTATTGATAAATGGACTAAATCATTTATTCGCATGAACAGTAAATGATTTATGATTTGGGCTTAATTGAATCGGATAATGAACAGTAACAGTTCTTTTTGATTGGGCTCAAATCGGTTGAATCAAATATTACTCATGGATTGGGCTTCAAATTTGAACAATGAATAGTAAACAAATTTTGATTTTATTTTTGGTTTGGACTTGATCTAAACAAAAATTGATTGGATCAACAATGAGGTTTGAAACGAATTAGATCCAATGAATCAAAACGATCAAAAATCAACAACATAACGCACGAATCAAATATTACGAGAGATCATAGAGAGAGACTCACCAAAATTGCTCAAAATTGTGACAAAAATTGCCAAACCGAGAATCGTTCTTCAAAAGTCACGTTGATCATGAAAACCAAGCTTTGATACCAATTGTAGTGACAAAGAACATGGTTTGGCATGCGGAATTAAAGATTGCACAATTGAACATGGTGATTTGGGTGTTTAAGAGATATATTGAATGTATATGGTGTTACACAAAAAGGATCTAGATCTAGACTACATAAATAACACACACTTACACACTCACTTTTACATCTCTCAAGCACACCTCTACAAGTGGTATGAACCCACTATTTATAGAGGTGTTTACATGTCTCTCTCTCACTCTCTAACAAATGGGTCTAAAGGCTAAAGCACCACATGCAAGTGGGTTTTACAAAAGTCAAACATTTACAATGTCATGAATGAATAACTTTGCAACCCCAACATATATATATATATATATATATATATATATATATATATAGGAACAAAGTCAGTCTTACCGTTAGTAGGCCTCATTCACGAAACCAGTCTATAAGGGGGTATAAGGTTACTGCCTATAAAATGACAGTTTAATGGGTGTCCACTCTCACCAAACTTCCATGGACATTGACAATGGCAACACTGGAAGTCCAGAAAAGCTTTCTCTTCCCAATGGAAAGGAATCGTCCATAGTCAACCTGGTTGACCAAATGGTAAAGAGAATGGCTAAGTCTAAGATTGTACCATGTACCATTCTCAAAGACTCTATATGTTTCTATGCCAAGAAAAGGGGCATTGGTCACGAAGCTGCCTTGACTACCTGAAAAATCTGAGAAAATGTAGAATTGGAAAGTTTGACTTTGCTTCAAGCAAGTCTACTCTCTAACTCTATTAAGTTCCTAATTTTTGGTTCTTAATACATGATGTGACAAGGTTGCATTTTGATGTTTTGTAGGATCATGCAAAGGGAAGGAACCTTAAAGGAAGACTATGATGAATCTGATCGCGAAAAATAGATTTCTATCGCATGGTTCGATGATCAGATTTTTGAGCTGATGCTTAGGAGTTATGATAGATTGCTAGGAAATATGTAATAACATAGTTTTCATTTGTCATTGCATTGTAAGGAAAAAAATTTCCGCATTTTATAAATATATATATATTTTTTTTATTTTTATATCTCCTTGCAATGGCGCATTTGTGAAAATTGATGTTTCTATGTTTATATGTTTAGCAATATGGATTTGATTCTTTCGTTTGTGGTAGTGTTAAAATTTACCAAACAAGGAAAGATTCTCATCACCCAAGTTTCAATTGGATAGAAAATTGGAATCATGCAAGTTGTATTGCATGATGAATGAGAATTTTCATCTTTGGTAAATTAAGACTAATTCCTTGTTCACATGTATATGTAAGTCAAGCGAAGGACTAGGGGATCAGGTACATTGGGTGTGCGTTTGTCAAGATCCACCACAAATATCGATAAGACTATTCGTCCTGATTTACTAAAGTTTAGTAAACATGGTTATGCTTACGAGTTTAAGTATAATTCTGAAACGTTGGAAAAATGTTCAATGTATGGCAGAATGAATGAGAAGAATCAAATAAGGCAGAAATAAAAGTTTTTCCAATCTGAAAAGATGGGGGAGTACTTTAGTATCGTGTTATATGCTCATCTTAATGATTATGGAAAACGGTATCACAATTGATTCTCTAAGGATATCTTAGTGCATTTATATGGCTAAGAAGAGGAATCTTGAATTGTTGGAATGGTTAAAACAAAAAGGTGAATCATACTTCATTCTAAATCGAGTCTTAGAGTCATACTCCAAGATTGAGCCTTGAGTGACACAATCTTAAGAAAGGTTTATAACACTATAGATTTGAAATTGGTAAGCTGTGATGTCTTGGTGAGGACAAACACCAACTAAGGCCAATGGTGTGAAGTGTTAGTCTTGATTAGAATTCGCACTAACCCTTGAATATTTGTTTGTCTAGGAATAGTTCATGACAAAAAATATAATGTGTCAAGAGGTCAGTGGGAGTCTTAAAGATCTTGACAAGTTTCAAGAACTAATCAATAACAAAACTATTGTGAATCACTAACACACGACTTGAGGTTAATAACATATCGTGTTGACATATTCTTATTTATGTGCCTATTCCAGTTAAAAGTTGACTATGCATGTGAGTTCTATGAGTTCTCAGTTGTTTGCATAACTACTTTGAAGCAATGGTAGGCCCTTGTGCTGCCAAGTGGCAAGAAATTAAGATTGAACAAGTTCAGTCCATATGAGTTTGGATTTGTCACTAACTTTGTCTTGTGATTATGGTTATGACAAATTCACATTTATAAGAATATCTACGCCATAAAACCTAAGTGTCATAAGGTTTCTCTCCAACTCATGAAAAAGATAGTGAGGAAACGCTTTCACTAAGTAGATTTTAAGAAGAAAGCAATTATGATATTTGCATTCTCTAATTCAATTATGATTATGGCATCCCTCTTCATAATTTGAATTGTGAGAAATGGCAAAGGGTTTAAATATTTGAGACTTATTGTTGTAAGTTATAAAATTGTTAAGACCCAAATGTGAGCTATTTAAGGAAAGGTGTATGAGTTTGAAAAGCCAAGATAAAGTCTTATCGAAGCGTCTCATATTATAAATCTGAACTTTGGTAATGAGAGTCAGTAAGTATTGATTTCTAGAAGTCCAACTGATTTCTGAATACATGTCAAAGCTAGTGGGAGCATAAGTGTTATGCTAATAAAGATAATAATTATTATGCTAGTGGGAGTATAATTATTATGGAAAGTGTTGCAAGTTGGCAATGTTATTTATAGAAAGCAAAATTTTCAAGTCGTAAAGTCGTAGCATTTGAAAAGTTGTTTTGCTATAATTAAGGGAGAGGAATTCATACTTCATTTTAAATCTAAAAGCTTAGATTGAGATTTTAATTAATTTTAGTCAAATATATATGAATGTTATGTTGGAATGGTTAAACATAAGGAAATTCTATATATAGAAATGTTAATTGTGTTCTCAAAATTTGATTATGATTACCGCATCCCTCTTTATAATCAAAATTATGAGAACATGGAAAATAGAAATATTATAGCAAAAGACTGATTAAGTATCATGTCTTTATGTTAGACATTATGAATCGTATCCCATATGCTTTGGGTACAGGATCGATTGCATATGCTATAATTGATGGGTTTTAGCCATAAGAACTTTCCTATGTGCGCATGCAAAACCCTAATGCTTGGATCTAGGCTTTCTAATTAAACATGCTTTGAATCCAAGACTTCTAATGACTATTTAGGTATAAGAACAATATTAAAATAGATCTAGAATCATACCTTTGAATCTCTTGTTTGATCTTGTTGTCTTGGAGCTTCTAGAGTCACAATTGTCACTCCTCTAATGGCTTACAAACACCAAATAGCAAGGAGGATGATTTGGGAGAGAGGAGAGGGGAGGAAATCGGCCAGGGGTTCTATACTTTTGATGAAGTGCCGATTTCCTTATGCCATAGGGTCTATTTATACTTGTAGACTCCTTAAGGGTTACAACCTAAACCCTAATTGGATAATCTTCTCTTAAATCTATCCAAATCCATTCCTTAGATAACCTTGGACAATTTGAAGCTATCCCTAGCTTCTAGAATCCGTCCAATCCCTATCAATATGAATTTACAGTCTAAAGTTTAACTATCAAACAATTGACAGTTTATACCCTCTTATTTAATTAATCTCTTTAAGTCACCAAATTAATTCCAATTAATTCTATGACTTATATTAATCAAATAACAATATTATTATTCTTTATATTATTCTCATAATATATTAATAATATTTATTCTCTCTTAATAAATCATCCTATCAAGTTGCTATGGTGAAGGCAACCCAAAAGGACCATGCATAACCGTGTCAAATACTTGCCTAATATAGTTGCAGCCTTAGACACTATTCCAACAGTCTCCCACTTGGATAAGTCTAGTAACTATATGCACAAGTACAATTCGGTTTGCAATCGTAGCTCTCAAAGACGCTGTCAAACTCTGATCTAATCAATCTTGTCCTTTAGATAAGGGATCGTACAGTCCTCTGTTAGATATCATGCTAACAATCCTATGGAATGGTTAGTCAAGCATTTAGGTTTCTCGATCTCTTATTTATTTGACATAGAACTTAATCGAACACATCAATTCAGTTCTGACCTGGCCCGGCACATAAGTCAAATCAAATCATCGAGCGGCCGAGATATCGCTTTTACCTTCTTAGATAAAAGTTACAGATAAACTTCGACTTATATGCATTTACTTATTCATTAACCAACTATACACAACAATGCGTTTTATAACACCGAGTTACTGATGCGTTTTCGCATTATCAATGTACAATCAAATAACAAATAACAAACCATATATCTAGGTTTTAAGACTATATGATATTATCGTCTTGCGATCACCCTTTTATAACATATTCCATAAGGTGATTCCAGCAAGCGCGGGTTTGTTCCAATGCTCAAAACCAGTTCATAAGCACTCATGAATGTTGCAGCAACCCTTTGCTATGTCTAACACCATTTAGACAATCTACACACCAATTCATGACAATCTTCATTCACATCTACTTCCAACATATGAACGATTGTGGACAATTTGAACAATTCGATTATTCCTAATAAACTCAATTATTCTGGAAGTCAAAACATGCAAAGTGAAACAATAGTTAAACAATTAACATAAGACAGTAACATTACTCATAAATAAAACTCCTTTATTTAATCATCAAATGTTAATTACATTCACCTATTACACGTTTCTAATACTATCTAATCTATGCTAATATCATCCTTCAGCCCAATACTCCTAGCATGTTGCAAGTGATTAACCCTACTCAGCCCCTTCGTAAGCGGATCTGTTGGGTTATCTTCCGATGATATCCTCTTTACTACGAGTTGTCCTTCTTCTACACGATATCTAATGAAGTGATATTTTCTGTCGATATGTCTAGATCTACCATGATCCCTCGGTTCCTTGGTCAAGGAAACCGCTCCTTCGTTATCACAGAAAATCTCCATGGGCTCCTTTATGGCAGGTACAACTCCAAGATCACCGATGAAGTTCTTTAGCCATATTGCCTCCTTCGACGCTTCGCTCGCTGCAATGTACTCTGATTCGCACGTTGAATCAGCTACGGTTTCCTGCTTGGAACTCTTCCATGTCACTGCTCCTCCATTCAGGGTAAAGACCCAGCCCGACTGCGAACGGTAGTTGTCCCTGTCGGTCTGAAAACTGGCATCACTATACCCTCACACCTTCAAGTCATCACTCCCTCCGAGGACTAAGAACCATTCCTTCGTCCTCCTGAGGTACTTAAGGATATTCTTCACCGCAATCCAATGTGCTCTGCCAGGATTCCCTTGATATCTGCTAACCATGCTCAAAGCGAAGGCTACATCAGGGCGAGTACAAGTCATAGCGTACATGATTGAGCCAACTGCGGAAGCGTATGGTACTCGGCTCATTTCTGCTATCTCAGCTTCGGTACTCGGACTTTGAGTCTTACTCAACTTGGCATTACTTTGTATCGGTAATTCTCCCTTCTTTGAGTTTTCCATACTAAAACGTTTTAGTACCTTCTTTAAGTAAGTGTTCTGACTAAGTCCAATTAGTCTCTTACTTCTTTCTCTTACTATCCTTATTCCCAAAATGTAAGAAGCCTCTCCGAGGTCCTTCATAGCGAAGCACTTCCCGAGCCAGGACTTAACTTCCTGCAGAGTCGGGATGTCGTTTCCTATGAGTAATATGTCATCGACATATAGAACGAGGAAGCTAACTATACTCCCACTGGTTTTGACATATACACACATGATTCATCTTCGCTTCGTACAAATCCAAACTCTTTGACTTTCTCATCGAAGCAAAGATTCCATCTGCGAGACGCTTGCTTAAGTCCATAAATGGACTTCTCAAGCTTACACACTCTATTCAGATGCTTCGGATCCATAAACCCCTCTGGCTGAGCCATGTAAACATCCTCAGCCAACTTTCCGTTAAGGAAAGCGGTCTTGACATCCATTTGCCAAATCTCATAATCATGAAATGCGGCAATAGCTAGCATCACTATAATAGATTTTATCTTCGCAACTGGTGAGAAGGTCTCATCATAGTCAACTCCGAGAGTTTGACTAAAGCCCTTCGCAACCAATCGCGCTTTATATGTGTGTACGTTTCCATCCACGTTGGTCTTCTTCTTGAAGATCCATTTGCACCCAACGGTCTTACGTCCGGGCACATTATCAACCAAATTCCAAACTTGGTTATCATACATGGATTGGATCTCACTATCCATTGCCTCTTTCCATTTCGCAGACTTCGGGCATGCCATGGCTTCCTTATAGCTATTAGGTTCATCAAGATTTATTAGTGTACCATCACTAATATACGTGTCCCCTTCGGTAGTAATATGAAAACCATAAAACTGGGGATGAACTCTAACTCTATCGGAACATCTAAGAGGTAAGGACTCGTCAATCGGTTCAACCAGAGTTTCCTCCTCAGGATGAGTGCCAGTGGTAGAGGTTCCTTCATCTATCGACTCTTGAATCTCTTCAAGCTCGATTTGCCTCCCACTATCTCCTTGGCCTACGAGTTCTCGCTCTCGGAAAACTCCTCTCCTCACAACAAAGACAACATTGTCCTTCGGTCTATAGAAGAGATATCCAAAGGATTTCTGCGGGTAGCCGATGAAAATACATCGCTCACTTCGAGGTTTGAGCTTGTCGTGAGTATCTCGTCTTACGAAAGCCTCGCAACCCCAAACCTTGATATGTGCCAACGAGGGAGCTTTCCCTGTCCACATCTCGTGAGGTGTTTTGGTAACCTTCTTAGTAGGGACTCGGTTAAGGATATGGGTGGCAGTCTCTAAGGCATACCCCAAAAAAAAGATAGGTAGTGAAGCACGACTCATCATAGAGCGAACCATATCCAATAAGGTTCGATTATGCCTTTTTGCAACACCATTCAACTGCGGTGTCCTAGGAGGCGTCAATTGTGAAACAATTCCACACTCTTTGAGATAATCGTGGAATTCAAGACTTAGGTACTCTCCTCCTCGATCGGATCGAAGCATCTTGATTTTCCTGCCCAATTGATTCTCCACTTCATTCTTGAACTCTTTGAACTTTTCAAAGGTTTCTAACTTTTGCTTGATTAAATAGATATACCCATATCTACTATAATCATCGGTAAAAGTCACATAGAAGCGGTTCCCATCCTTCGTGGTTGATCTAAACGGTCCACATACATCGGTATGTATTAAGTCCAATAGACCCTCACCCCTTTCACACGTACTCGTGAAGGGTGATTTAGTCATCTTTCTAAGTAAACAAGACTCTCACGTGTCATCTTCCCTAAGGTCGAATGACTCCAACACTCTATCCTTTTGGAGTTGGGCTATGCGTTTCTTGTTGACATGTCCAAGACGACAATGCCACAAGGATGCTTTATCCATACTAGTGGAAGAATCTATGTTCAAAACATCATTTCCTAAGTTATCAACAATCATAACAGTTTCATAAATTCCATTACATGGTACAGCTTCAAAGTAAAAGACACCATTTAGATAAGCCAAAATAGAACCATTCTCATTATTAAAAGAAAATCTAAAACCTTGTCTATATAAACCATGAAATGAAATGATGTTTCTAGCCATTTCTGGCGAATAGCAACAATTGTTCAAATCTAAACATAAACTATTCCTAAGCACTAAAGAATACACTCCAATCTTGGTCACAGGCGACGATCTTCTGTTCCCCATGATTAGATTGATCCTTCCTTGCTCCACATCCCTACTTCTTCTTAGTCCCTGCACATTAGAACAAATGTGATAACCACAACCGGTATCAAGAACCCAAGAAATAGCATGATTAGAATCGTTAGATTTAATTGTGTATATACCTGCGAAAGATGGCTTGAGCTTTCCTTCCTTGATGGCTTGCAGGTACTCTGGGCATCTTCTCTTCCAATGTCCTATCTTGTGGTAGTGGTGGCACTCTGCCTCCTTAGGGTTAGGGCAGGGCTTTGCGGGATCGACTTTGGTCCCACTAGAAGAGGCACCATCTCGGGCTTTAACCTTGCAATAGTTCTTAGACGAGGCCTTCCTCTTCTTTCCCTTTCCTTGACCAATAGCCAAGACAGGAGCAGCGGGTGGATTGGGAGTTGGTGCAACAGACTTGTCTTTGAAGTTGCTCTCAGCGACCCTCAAGAGACCTTGGAGTTTGCTTAGGGTGACCTCCTCTTTGTTCATGTGGTAGGTCATCCTAAATTGATTGTACATCGAAGGCAAAGAGTGAAGCACCATGTCGATCGCCAAGTCTACCCCAAAGTCAACATTTAACTTGCGAAGGCGGTCGACATACCTTTGCATCTTTTGCAGGTGCACGGTAAGAGATTCTCCATGACCCATCTTAGCGGAAATCATGTTAGTGAAAATATCATAACGCTCTTGTCTCGCGTTCTGGTGGTATCTCTCCAATAAGTCTTGATGCATCTCGTACGGGTACATGTCCTCGTAGGACTTTTGGAATTTGGAGTTCATGGTGGCTATCATGATGCAATGTACCTTTGTTGCATCTCGCTCATGAGTTTCAAAAGCGGTAATTTCAGCCGGAGTAGCGATTTCAGGGTTGATTTTCTTGAGCTTCTCATCGAGGACATACTCCTTATCCTCATAGCGAGCAATGGTGCGAATGTATCTTATCCATGCGCTAAAGTTCGTTCCATCGAAGGTGACCTTTTGGCAAAGGCTCATCAACGTGAAAGAACTAGCAGCAGCGTTGTTTGCGTTCGACATCTACAAAAAGAAAGGACAAAGATAGATTAGAATATGAATCCCTAATTATCACCCAATAAGAAAAATTAGGGCTAGGATCCAACAGCAACATTTACATATTAGAAAAGGGATGCCGTAATCTAACATGCAAATAAATTGAAGGTAAGTGAATGACGATTCACTAATTCTCCACCATAAAACTTAACTATTAGTCCTAAATGTATTGAGAATTCCTAGGTTCGGATGAGATTCATTGAAACTATTCAATGGCATGTTTAAATCTCGATATGCCCCTCTAGTTTGTGACTGGGATACCGAGGATCACAAAGCGGGTGTGAATTACCATGCAAATTCACATGGTGCCTTCATTGTAACGATCACCTATTCGATGTGTTAGTTAACCACACACGCTCCATCGAACTATGATAAACAATGAATCACCCTTTTCCACATTTGCTTAGAACCAATTAGTGTGCCGGTAAACCACACACGCTCCACTAACTTCTTAGCAAGGGTGCAAAGTGTAATTTCATGGGATTGCATCAATTCACTTTTCCTAAAGTAACTAAGATTGGGAAATTTTTTAAAAAATGTGTAGTTACTTTGTATTACATATTATACATTTAATGAGAGGATGAGGTTGCCCTATCCTACCCGTTCGGCTAACGACCCTCCACCGATCAAGCAAGCGGTGGGTGTGAGTGTACACCCATTAAGCACCATTTTATAGGCCGCAACCTTATACCCACCTTATAGATCGACTTCGTGAATGAGGCCTACTAACGGTAAGACTAGCATTTTAGTTATACATATATATATATATATATATATATATATATATATATATATATATATATATATATATTATTCTTGTAATATTATATTAGTATAGGGTTGTATTTTAAACATTTTAAAATCTAGGGTTTGAAATTTAAATTGTCTAAATTAAAACTTTTAATCACAAATATAAATTTCAAAACTTGAGGACAAGTTTTAAACATTTAAAACATGGAGGATCAAATAACAAATAATTTCAATTAACAATTAATTTCCTAATTATCTATATTTGATTTATTCAAGATTTCTTTCAAGATAATTACCAAAATAATCAAAATAATTAATTAATTATCATATAAGGAAATTAAATAATTTATTAGTTGATAAATATCTATAATTAGATCAAGATTATAGTCATATATATCAAAAAATCGGATTAGGGTTGATCTAATATGATTAAGGTAAGTTTCCATAAGATAATCATGAAGAAATCCCCAATCTGGCCATTCCTGACGCTTGGACTCGCCGAGTGCACCAAGGGACTCGTCGAGTCAGGCCAACTCGCCGAGTCCACTATGGAACTCGCCGAGTCCATGACTCAGAAACACAAAAATCGAATTTTGCAGTTAAGTTTCAAACAAATAAGCAACAATTTAATGAAAACCAAGCTAGGCTCTGATACCACTGATGGGTTTTAGCCATAAGAACTTTCCTATGTGCGCATGCAAAACCCTAATGCTTGGATCTAGGCTTTCTAATTAAACATGATTTGAATCCAAAACTTATAATGACTATTTAGGTATAAGAACAATATTAAAACAGATCTAGAATCATACCTTTGAATCTCTTGTTTGATCTTGTTGTCTTGGAGCTTCTAGAGTCACAATTAGCACTCCTCTAATGGCTTACAAACACCAAATAGCAAGGAGGATGATTTGGGAGAGAGCAGAGGGGAGGAAATCAGCCAGGGGTTCTATACTTTTGATGAAGTGTCGATTTCCTTATGCCATAGGGTCTATTTATACTTGTAGACTCCTTAAGGGTTACAACCTAAACCCTAATTGGATAATCTTCTCTTAAAGCTATCCAAATCCATTCCTTAGATAACCTTGGACGATTTGAAGCTATCCCTAGTTCTAGAGTCCGTCCAATCCCTATCAATATGGATTTACAGTCTAAAGTTTAACTATCAAACAATTGACAGTTTATACCTTCTTATTAAATTAATCTCTTTAAGTCACCAAATTAATTCCAATTAATTCTATGACTTATATTAATCAAATAACAATATTATTATTCTTTATATTATTCTTATAATATATTAATAATATTTATTCTCTCTTAATAAATCATCCTATCAAGTTGCTATGGTGAAGGCAACCCAAAAGGACCATGCACAACCGGGTCAAATACTTGCCTAATATAGTTGCAGCCTTAGACACTATTCCAAAAATAATATTCTCGTGTTCTGATTTTCCAAATGCCTAGGACATTTAGAGGTAAAATGGAATAGAACCGGATATGACTAATGTGGTTAAACAACTGTTAAGGACAATCAAAGGTTCGCCAAAGATTGGTCGCTTAAGGATAGTTGGAAGTATAGTAATGGAAGGACCATATAGACAATATTATGAATAGACAGTAGTCTATTAATAATGAGTTGTCATATGGAAAATATGGAATGTTTCCATATTGGGAGTTGAAGAATAGATGAGAAAGTTAGAAACTTTTATGCAAGAAGGATTTTTAAAGGAATGTACTTTGAATTTGTGACTTCATTTCCATTGAATTTTCTTGTAACTATCTCGAAAGGAATATTTTATAATATCATTGGTCAAGTCTCTATGACTTTTGGCACCTAGACATTACAAAAGAATCATTGCATGAGAGTTTAGAATCTAACACTTTCTAGCAGTGACAAGAACTTCGAATTCTTACACTTGCAATAAGGATTTGGAATTTTGAAATGAGCATCATTGAAATGTTTTTCAATTGACCTATTTCACAACGTAAGGACCATAGACAAACATAGTGTGCATGCTTGATGCATGGCAGAACTACTTTTTAGACAAACATAGTGTGCATGCTTGGAGCATGGCATAACTATTGTTTTAATTCAAGTATTAAGTTGATTATTCGAAACATTATACAATGAATGATGAGTAATCAATATGGCTCAAAAGTTTTGGGGACATGTAGGATTAGTATTATTCTTGTGTTTCACTTTGCATGTTTTAACTTCCCGAATAACTAGGTTATTAGAACCATCCACAGTCGATCATACTTTGAAGTAGGTATTGAGGCAAGACTGTCATGAATGGGTTTGTAGTTTGTCTAGGACAAGGTGGTTGTAGTGTTCATGAGTACTCCTAGAATAAGATTCAAGTATTGGTTTCAACCCACGCCCATCTAAATCACTTCATGGATTTTATCACAAGTGATTGTGAGACGATAATATCTTATATTCTTGAAACGGAGCATGTGAGTTATAGTTGCAAGTCAGTTGCACATTGACATATGTAAAAGCACCAGTAACTTGGATGTTATAAAACATATCGTTGTGTGTGATTTGATGAGTAAGTACAAGCAAGCATTTGGGTCGAAGTTTATCCATTCCTTTTACCCCATGTGCATAAAAGCGACATGTGTGGGCCCCTCGATGATTTAGTGATGACACCAGGCCTGGACTAATGTGATTTGTTAAATTAGTCAGTCGTCGTAAATTGGAAATCAGGAAACAACAGATGGACTGAGAGAATGATTATAATCCATGTCTCAGTCCATATGATATCTAGAATGGAGGAATATATAATCCCTTATCTAATGGACACGTCATTGACTAGGTCAAAGTTCGATAACATCTTTTAAGAGCTACGATTGCTAGTCGGGTTGGAGTCATGCTTGCAATAATAGTTATTAGACTTATCCAAGTGGGAGACTATTGGATTAGTGTCTAAGTCCATAACTATAATTAGTATGTACTTGAACCGAGAGTAGCATGGTCCATTTGGGTTGCATGACACCGGAACAATCTGAAGGATGGATAATTGAGAAGAGGTTATTATGGTTTATTAATATATTATAAGCCCTAATATATTAATATGAAATCATACTATTTAATTAGTATTGATCAAGAAATAATTTGGAATTAATTATGTGATAAAAAAAGAGACTAATTAAATATAAGGGGTGATTTGGTAAATCATTCATTCTTATAAACTGGGCTTATGATCCATAGTTCTTCATGTTGGGCTAAACCAATGTGGTAACCCATGGAGTTTTAACCCATGGAGAATGAGGGATATGGAAAATCATTAGGGCTTACATGGTGTAACCCTAGTTTGCCACACTATATAAGAACCCCTCTAGCTCATGAAATTGGCACTTAAGTGAGCACTAAGGAGTGACTTGTGGAAACACAAGAGGGCTAGCCGATTTTATGAAGTGCAAGTGACCTATTCTCAAGTTCCTCCATTTGTTGGTGGTGCTGTGTGATTCCATTTGAGGTGCAACACTTAGAGCACTAAGCTATTGAAGCTCCAAGTAACAAGCTACAAGAAAAGGTATGTTATCTAACTTGTTTTATTACCCAGGTATCAAAGGTTAGTATGCTAGTTAGGTTAATACCTTCGAAAGTTCAAGTTTGCATGTATAATAGAGAAAACATAGATCCAAGGTATTTAGGGTGTCATGTACACCTTAGGAGTGTTAGAATGCTCAAAACCCAACACTTTATGTATGTTCTTTCGTGAAAAAATGTTTTAGTGACAGGACAAAAGTGTCACGAATAATAGGGAAACGATGACGTGCAAGGTTAATAGCACCATGAAGTGACAGGGATATCGTCACGGCATGGCGATGTGATGAATCAAAATTAGATAAACGGGACGAGTGTTCATTTCAGATCTCATTTTCTACGTATTAGTTCCAAGACAGAGAAACTCGAAAAATTAAGGACTTTGGTCAGATTTTAAAAGAGAAAGAAAATGAGATTAAGAAAGACTTATCAAGGTATTGATTTCTATTTCAAGTATCAAGAGTGGGTATTATATTTTAGCTAATTTGTGAATTAGGTATATTCGAGTTTAGGGTTTAATAACCCTAATTTTATCAATTGATTTCTTTATTGAAATTCTGATGAGTGATAGTAAGTAGGGGTAGTAATTACAAGATTCTAAGTGTACAAAGTAACACCAACAATCAATTTTCTGAATTTGGGGATGAATTAGCTATGAACCCTAAAAGTTAAAGTTTATGATTTTGATGAATTGAGTTTAAATTATATCTAATAAGATTACATAAATTAATAAATTGAAGTATATGAGCAAATTGAGTATTTGAATCTTAAGTTACACATAATTGAGTATTATGGAGCTATATTGTGGTTTTGTTGATTTCTGAATAAGTCATAACACTTAAGAGTTATGTTTTCGACCAGGTTTCAGTGAAGCAAGAGTTGGGACGGGATCTTACAGGATTGGAACATGTTCTTATCGACCTAACCAAGGTGAGTAATTTAACTTTAACCTATGAGATATATATTTCATTATGAGATTAAGAATGATACAATCATATTTAGGTTGCTATCAATGGTTCCTGAGGGATTTTTTAAGAGTAATTTAATATGTCTTTTAGAGAGTGTAAGACTGTATTAAAAGAGATATTCTAGAAGTATGATGTATGGCTTGATAAAGTCATATACAAGTAATATGACATATTTCCTTTAAGTAAAAAGAGAAGCCTCCTAATGAGTTTTAGGGTGGGAAATTTTTATGAATGTAGATTTATTTGAATATTTATTTAATAATGTTATAGTTAAATTAATAACTAAGCTTATGCTTATTTTGTGAGTATGGTTTGTTTTAAGAAGGAAATGTAAACCAAATCAAGGGAAAAGCAATCATGGACAAGTAGAAGTATTCTAAATATAGTTAGTGTATTTTGTATAAGAACCTTGAGATACTAGACTGATCTTGGGTTTATGTCAAAGTATGTATGGTTTGTAGTTACTTATGCTTGTAAAACTTAACTAAATTCGGTGTATTTTGATGTATAATATTGGAAAATTTTTGGGTGCACTTTATTTATAAAATTATATAAAGGTATTTTGGGAGTATTTTCTATATAAAATATGGGCTAAAAATGTGGATGTGACAGTTGTAGACAAAATAGTTGTTTTCTGATGGTGTGGTTCACCCTCTATTCCATAAAAATGCCAAAACTTTACTATTAAGGCCACATCATCTTAAATTGCACATTGTAATTGTTATTGGCTTCTATTTGGAAGGGGGAGTAAACTACATCGAACGTCAAAAGAAAGACCCAGATTAGAATAAATGATGTTATTGCTTAGTTGTAACGCCCGTGTTTCTAGGCTTGCCATTTTAGCAATGTAATAGTCTAGGTTAACCTTTGTAACCCCAATTTGAAATAATAAAATGTATTATTTGTGAATTTGTGTATTGTGTGAGTTATGTGTTTATTTGCTTAATTATGTGATGTAATTAAATTAAGAATGAAATAAGCGTCAAAATTAAAGTGTGAGATATGCCCGATATCTTTGCATAAAGTTGTAGTGGTTGAAACAAGGATTCCGGAGATATAAGGAATGCCAAAATCCGAGTTATAACGAAGAAGTTATGACCTGTCGAAGTTTCGCGATGGAACCGGCACGACGTCGAGTGACGTAAAATATGAATTTAAGATAGAGCGATATTTAGCCTTAGCGATCTAAACGAAAGTCGTAGATTTCGTTAAACCGAGAGCGTGCATAAAAGGAACGCCCAAATCTGACTTCGCATGAGGAAGTTATGATTTTTCTAAGTTTCGACGTGGCAGTATGCAGCCCGAATACTCGATTTGAGATCGAGCGGTTTTTAGCCGGAACAATCTAAATGAGAATCGAAGATCTCGTTGTTAGTATCGAAACGATGAAAAGATAGGCGATAACGGACGTCGGACGAAGAAGTTATGATTTTATAACGAAGTTTTCCTGTCCGAGCCTTCTAAAAATAATTAATAAAAATAAAAGTCAAAATTAGCCGACGGAATCTAAACGAAAGTTGTTGAGCGTAGTCTCACCTTCGCGTGGATATAAAGAACGACGAAAACGGAGTTCATATGAAGGAGATATGAATTTTTGAAGATTAATAAATATTTAATATTTATTTTTATTTAACCTCCGATATTATCCGAAGAGAAGGAGAGGCGGTCTATCCGAAGTACGCAGCGCGTACTGCTGTACGCCCCGCGTACAGCGTAGAGCACTCGAGTTCTGCGGAGTAGTGAGTCGTAAGCGATGACGTAGAGGGCCCGGTGACGCAAGCGCTGACGACCACCGAGGCGTACGCCCCGCGTAGCCTCGTACGCCCCGCGTACGTGCGAGGGTTCAGCACCTATAAAAGGAGATCCGAAGCAGCCGAGTTTCCTTTGCAAATTCCCTCATTCTCTCTAGCCCTTTGCCTCGATTTGCGTGCCGATTATACCCCGAAGCCCCGGTATTATTCCCGAGCCCCGAAGCGAGGTTTGAAGCCCCGAGAATCCCGAAGAGCGTTATTCCCGAGCCGAAGCCCTGCCCGCGAGGAGCCGGTTTTTGTGAAGATCTTCCAGATCTGCGGAGAGACGCTACTTCTATAAGCCGTAGTGCTGTCGGATCATCTTCTGATCATGTGAGTGTGTAGTTATTTTCTTTCCAACGCAATATTATGAAGTATTTACTATAAAATACGTGTTATGTGTATATACTTGGTTGTTATACGTGTGAGTGTATATTCACTCTCTTCTATCTTATAGATCTGATGTATTCTCTATGAAATACGTGTTATGTGTGTATGCCTCATCTGTTATGTGGAATATGTGTTGATTAAAACATGTTATACAGGTTTTTAAACTATGTATAAAAACGTATATTTTTATCTACTAATATGTTGGGTAGAACATGGGTAGGTAATTGGTGTGTAATAAACAGATGAGAGGCCTCGGTGTTATTGGTGTTATTGGTGTTATTCTAGTCATTCAGCAGAGTATGGATGACGACCACGGACTATTCTAGACTGTCCTGTGGAACACTAGCAGGCTCATTACCTGTAGGTGTTGTGAACGACGTGTTCACCGGTGTACTCTATCCCCCACATGGTTGCCTTTAGGATACTTATTGTTGAGGAAGCCCCTCTGCAGTAATATCCGTCCCGATGAAAAATCCTAAAATAAGTTCCTTATAATAGACGTTATTTTTAGGAACGTAAGGTGAGGATAACGGGAATGGGTAATCGGGTTTATTGTGGATTGTTGTAATTAAATATAATTATTGTGGGTTTGAAAACCCTATATGCTCACCAGGCTCCCAAGCCTGACCCACTCAGTTGATTTATTTTACAGGAAGTGGCGCAAGAGCTTAAGATGGGCGAACATCAAGTTGTTTTGTTTACAAGTCTGTATATGTATATATTTGTTGAACGACTTGTAATGTTATCGTTTATGCTTTATGATCTGTATCGGAACATGACATCCCGTCTTTTGATTATGAAATGAAATCATATTTCTTTATAAAATGTTTTGATAAATATCTATTTTATCATGTTTTGTTTTTGGGAACAAATTCCGCATCTCTTTTAAAAAAATTAAAAGGATTTACTCTGAAAATTATTTTAAAAAGCATAAATGAAATCGGTCTTTTCTGGCCGAGATTTTGGGGATGTCACAGTTGGTATCAGAGCATTAGTTTAAGCGAATTAGGAATTTGTAGGATTTCTAAACTTAAACTTAGCATTCTAAGTGGAGATTGCGAGGTGTGTGTCTGTTGGATTTTAGACACGAGCACTAGTTTATTTTAGGAAAGTTGCCTAAAATGCTTTTATGTGCTAAATGTTATATGTTGCCATATATGATATCGTTTGTTCGGATCTACGGTTTATTGCCAACCGGATCTGAAGGTTTATGTGTTTAGGATTCTAAGCGTATGTATACGATATTAGAACTAGCATTTAATCGTTTGGAGTAATAAGGTGAAATTATTCGGTGTATAGATCAAAATGGTGAGAACAAGAAGCGGAGTTGGAAATGCTAATGAAAACAGGAATCAACCACCTGTAATCGAGCAAGTACCTGTCGTAGCTGCTGCACCTGAGCCGATAACAATGGCTGGTGTACAAATGATGATTCAAATGATGATGGATCGTCAGATGGAAGAAACAAGACGCCTGCTTAGGCAGAATCGTGAAGAACCGTCAATTCAAGCGGAAGAGCCCGAGGAGAATGGAGGGCAGTCTGAAGGAGAAAACTTTAGTGGAATCATTGGTCAAGACGATCAACCAGTGGTTAGACGCAATAACCAGTATGGAGGAAATGATGGTCGTGGGTGCAAGTATAAGGATTTCATGGCATCCAAACCACCATGTCTATCCGGAAGCCCGACGCCGGTACAAGTTATGGACTGGATCTCTGAAATGGAGACTATGTTTGAAAGTTGCGAATGCAGCAACAGGCAGAAGACCGCTCTTGCGATCCCTCTGCTAAAATCTGGCGTGTTGAGTTGGTGGAAACTGTTAGCTGACTCTATGCCCAAGGGAGAAGCAAGCAAAATGTCTTGGGAAGACTTTGTGGAACAACTTAAGCTGCAATACTGCTCCGAGCAGGACCTTCTGGAAATCAGTAATGAGTTTCAGAATTTGAAGAAAGGGAAATTGAGCGTTACTGAATACGCTACAAGTTTCACGGAAAAGATGAAGTTTATCCCATATTTGGTGCCTACAGAACTCTCTAAGGTCCACAAGTTTGCCCTTGGACTACCAGCGGACTATGGTCCAATGGTTAAGCAAGCAACCACATTGAAAGCCGCCATCTGGGCTGCTAGAAATGTTGAGACCCAGATCAGGGAAAAAGGTCTAGAAAGGTCAGAGGTTGGTGAGAAAAGGAAAATCGATGGATTTTCAGGGTCCAGCAAGAAAAGTAAATTCTCGAAGTCTAGTTCGAGAGGAAGTGGAGGAAAGGTAGAGGCGAAATGGTGCGACAAGTGCAAGAAAAAGCATCATGGGAAGTGTGGCGGGGAAACCACATGCTACAAATGTGGAAAGCCAGGGCATTATGCCAACGAATGCACCTTCACCAAGAATGTTTGTTATGGTTGCGGTGAGGAGGGGCACATCTCAAGGGATTGTCCGAAGAAGAAGGAGGCAGCAAGACCCAACATTCCGCCAAAGCCAAAGGCGAGAGCATTCCAGATGACACTGGAAGCTGCTAAAGACGAAGCTGATGTTGCTTCAGGTACCTTTCTCGTTAACAAATTGCCTGCCCAAATTTTATTTGATTCTGGAGCCAACTACTCCTTTATATCGCATGAATTTGGTAGAAAACTAGCTTTGCCTATTGTGAGACTAGATAATGCTTTATTAGTCGAAGTTGCTAGTGGCAAGATTGTACCTGTTAGCCATCGTATGAAAAACATTTTAATTGATTTGAATGGGAATAAGTTCCACGAGGAATTATTACCTATAGAACTTAATGGTTTCGACATCGTTTTGGGAATGGATTGGCTTAGTGCCAATGATGCCGAAATTTTATGCAAGAAGAAAATAGTGAAAGTGAATCCGCCTGGAAAGGAATCGTTTATGGTGTATGGAGATAAACGCAGAGTAAATTCTGGAATCATTTCTCTAATGAAAGCCAGAAAGTGTTTGACCAAGGGATGTACATCATATTTAGCATTCGTGATCGATGCTAAGAAGGAAAAGAAGGTGATGCAAAATATTCCTGTTGTGTGTGATTATCCGGAATTATTTCCCGAAGATCTTCCTGGATTACCGCCCGATCGACAAGTAGAATTTCGTATTGACTTGTTGCCCGGAACAACGCCAATTGCAAAAGCACCTTATCGATTAGCACCGACGGAGATGAAGGAGCTAATGATGCAACTTCAGGAGTTATTGGACAAAGGTTTCATTAGACCTAGTTCATCACCCTGGGGAGCTCCGGTGTTATTCGTAAAGAAGAAAGATGGAAGCATGAGGATGTGCATTGATTACCGAGAGCTGAATAAGGCAACAATAAAGAATAGATATCCGTTGCCGAGGATTGATGACCTATTCGATCAGCTACAAGGTTCAAGTTATTTCTCAAAGATCGACTTGAGGTCAGGATATCATCAGCTAAAAGTAAGAGAGCAGGATATAGAGAAGACTGCATTCAGAACCCGATATGGACACTATGAGTTTTTGGTTATGTCGTTTGGACTAACCAATGCTCCCGCAGCATTCATGGATTTAATGAACAGAGTTTGTAACCCGTTCCTTGATAAATCTGTGATAGTGTTCATAGATGACATTCTGATTTATTCAAAAAGCCAAGAGGAGCATGGCAGACACTTGCGAGAAGTTTTGGAAGTCTTGAAGAAGGAGAAGTTGTATGCGAAGTTCTCCAAATGTGATTTTTGGATTCGAGAAGTCCAATTCTTGGGTCACGTGGTCAACCAAGAAGGGATAATGGTTGATCCAGCGAAGATCGAAGCTGTGATGAAGTGGGAACAACCGAAAAGTCCCACGGAGATTCGAAGCTTTTTAGGATTAGCCGGATATTACCGAAGGTTTATCCAAGGCTTTTCTTCGATCGCTAGTCCATTGTCAGCTTTGACCCACAAAGGAGCTACTTATGCTTGGGGTGAGAAGCATAAGGAAGCATTTGAGAAGCTAAAGGAGAAGCTATGCGAGGCACCGATACTTTCTCTACCCGATGGAGTTGAAGACTTCGCTGTCTATAGCGATGCGTCTGGGGTTGGATTGGGTTGTGTTTTGACCCAAAGAGAAAAGGTGATAGCATATGCGTCTCGACAGCTGAAAGAGCATGAAAAGAACTACCCGACTCATGATTTGGAGTTGGCAGCGGTAGTTTTCGCACTGAAAATATGGAGGCATTACCTCTATGGCACGAAGTGCAAACTTTTCACTGATCATAAGAGTCTCCAATACCTCTTTAATCAGAAAGAATTGAATATGAGGCAACGACGCTGGCTAGAATTACTTAAAGACTATGACTGCGAGATACTTTACCACCCCGGTAAAGCTAATGTTGTTGCTGATGCTCTCAGTCGGAAAGTCAATCCTGAAAGGAAAAGGCCAAGAGCGTTGAGAATTGAAGTTGTCTCAACTATTTTGGAAAGTATAAAGAAAGCTCAAGAGGAAGCTTCGGAGAAGAATGACCGAAAGGAGGAACGTTTGGGCAAAACGTTGGTGTTCGGTGTAAACAGTCATGGACTGAAGGTGTTCCAAGATCGGATTTGGATACCTAAGACAGGAGGAGTCAGAGATCTTCTGATGGAAGAAGCTCACAAGACCATGTACTCAATTCATCCCGGTAGCACTAAAATGTATAGGGACCTGAAACCCTATTATTGGTGGCCGACAATGAAGCTCGACATTGCGAAGTATGTGGCCGAGTGTGTGACTTGTGCAAGAGTCAAGGCACAACATCAGAAACCGTACGGGAGTTTAGAACCATTGCCTGTGCCTATGGGTAAGTGGGAAGACATTACAATGGATTTTGTCACTAAACTGCCCAGAACAAAGAATGGTCACGACATGATTTGGGTGGTCGTCGATCGATTCACTAAGAGTGCGCATTTCATAGCAGCCAATGAGAAATGGTCTATGGAAAAGCTTGCGAATTCCTATGTGAAGGAAATTGTGAGACTTCACGGTGTTCCGTTAACAATTGTGTCGGATCGTGATAGTCGTTTCACCTCAAGATTTTGGAAAAGTCTACAAGAGGAATTGGGTACCAAGTTGTGTTTAAGTACAGCTTACCATCCGCAGACTGATGGTCAGAGCGAACGGACGATACAAACACTTGAAGATATGTTGAGAGCGTGTACCTTGGAATTCCTAGGTAATTGGGATGAACATTTACCTTTGGTAGAATTTTCCTATAATAATAGTTTTCACTCGAGCATAAAGATGGCACCTTATCAAGCCCTGTATGGACAGAAGTGTCGTACGCCATCTTGTTGGCTTGAGGCTGGGGAAAAGCAGTTTATGGGGCCGGAGATAGTCCATCAAACTGCTGAAAAGTTGAAAATAATTAGGGAAAGAATGTTAGCAGCTCAGGATCGTCAAAAGAGTTATGCTGACAAAAAGCGAAGACCGATGACTTTTGAAGTTGGAGATTCGGTTTTGCTTAAAGTCTCGCCGTGGAAGGGACTTATAAGATTTGGAAAAAGGGGAAAGTTAAGTCCAAGGTTTATTGGACCGTTTAAAGTTCTTCAGAGGATTGGGAACCAAGCTTACAAGCTCGAACTACCAGAAGAACTGAATGGAATTCATAACACTTTCCATGTGTGTTATTTGAGGAAGTTCACGGGAGAAGTTCCTGACATAATTCCACTTTCAGAGTTGAGGATCGATGAGAACAAAAGGTTGATTGAGGAACCGGAGGCAATCGTTGACCGAAAGACTAAGAAGTTGCGACGTAAGATGGTTGAGTTAGTGCTTGTCCGATGGAAACACACGAATGGGGCGAATCTCACCTGGGAGACGGAGAGTGACATGATGAGTCGCTATCCGCATTTGTTTGCTGGTGTGTGATTCCGGGGACGGAATCATTCTAAGGTGGAGAGAATTGTAACGCCCGTGTTTCTAGGCTTGCCATTTTAGCAATGTAATAGTCTAGGTTAACCTTTGTAACCCCAATTTGAAATAATAAAATGTATTATTTGTGAATTTGTGTATTGTGTGAGTTATGTGTTTATTTGCTTAATTATGTGATGTAATTAAATTAAGAATGAAATAAGCGTCAAAATTAAAGTGTGAGATATGCCCGATATCTTTGCATAAAGTTGTAGTGGTTGAAACAAGGATTCCGGAGATATAAGGAATGCCAAAATCCGAGTTATAACGAAGAAGTTATGACCTGTCGAAGTTTCGCGATGGAACCGGCACGACGTCGAGTGACGTAAAATATGAATTTAAGATAGAGCGATATTTAGCCTTAGCGATCTAAACGAAAGTCGTAGATTTCGTTAAACCGAGAGCGTGCATAAAAGGAACGCCCAAATCTGACTTCGCATGAGGAAGTTATGATTTTTCTAAGTTTCGACGTGGCAGTATGCAGCCCGAATACTCGATTTGAGATCGAGCGGTTTTTAGCCGGAACAATCTAAATGAGAATCGAAGATCTCGTTGTTAGTATCGAAACGATGAAAAGATAGGCGATAACGGACGTCGGACGAAGAAGTTATGATTTTATAACGAAGTTTTCCTGTCCGAGCCTTCTAAAAATAATTAATAAAAATAAAAGTCAAAATTAGCCGACGGAATCTAAACGAAAGTTGTTGAGCGTAGTCTCACCTTCGCGTGGATATAAAGAACGACGAAAACGGAGTTCATATGAAGGAGATATGAATTTTTGAAGATTAATAAATATTTAATATTTATTTTTATTTAACCTCCGATATTATCCGAAGAGAAGGAGAGGCGGTCTATCCGAAGTACGCAGCGCGTACTGCTGTACGCCCCGCGTACAGCGTAGAGCACTCGAGTTCTGCGGAGTAGTGAGTCGTAAGCGATGACGTAGAGGGCCCGGTGACGCAAGCGCTGACGACCACCGAGGCGTACGCCCCGCGTAGCCTCGTACGCCCCGCGTACGTGCGAGGGTTCAGCACCTATAAAAGGAGATCCGAAGCAGCCGAGTTTCCTTTGCAAATTCCCTCATTCTCTCTAGCCCTTTGCCTCGATTTGCGTGCCGATTATACCCCGAAGCCCCGGTATTATTCCCGAGCCCCGAAGCGAGGTTTGAAGCCCCGAGAATCCCGAAGAGCGTTATTCCCGAGCCGAAGCCCTGCCCGCGAGGAGCCGGTTTTTGTGAAGATCTTCCAGATCTGCGGAGAGACGCTACTTCTATAAGCCGTAGTGCTGTCGGATCATCTTCTGATCATGTGAGTGTGTAGTTATTTTCTTTCCAACGCAATATTATGAAGTATTTACTATAAAATACGTGTTATGTGTATATACTTGGTTGTTATACGTGTGAGTGTATATTCACTCTCTTCTATCTTATAGATCTGATGTATTCTCTATGAAATACGTGTTATGTGTGTATGCCTCATCTGTTATGTGGAATATGTGTTGATTAAAACATGTTATACAGGTTTTTAAACTATGTATAAAAACGTATATTTTTATCTACTAATATGTTGGGTAGAACATGGGTAGGTAATTGGTGTGTAATAAACAGATGAGAGGCCTCGGTGTTATTGGTGTTATTGGTGTTATTCTAGTCATTCAGCAGAGTATGGATGACGACCACGGACTATTCTAGACTGTCCTGTGGAACACTAGCAGGCTCATTACCTGTAGGTGTTGTGAACGACGTGTTCACCGGTGTACTCTATCCCCCACATGGTTGCCTTTAGGATACTTATTGTTGAGGAAGCCCCTCTGCAGTAATATCCGTCCCGATGAAAAATCCTAAAATAAGTTCCTTATAATAGACGTTATTTTTAGGAACGTAAGGTGAGGATAACGGGAATGGGTAATCGGGTTTATTGTGGATTGTTGTAATTAAATATAATTATTGTGGGTTTGAAAACCCTATATGCTCACCAGGCTCCCAAGCCTGACCCACTCAGTTGATTTATTTTACAGGAAGTGGCGCAAGAGCTTAAGATGGGCGAACATCAAGTTGTTTTGTTTACAAGTCTGTATATGTATATATTTGTTGAACGACTTGTAATGTTATCGTTTATGCTTTATGATCTGTATCGGAACATGACATCCCGTCTTTTGATTATGAAATGAAATCATATTTCTTTATAAAATGTTTTGATAAATATCTATTTTATCATGTTTTGTTTTTGGGAACAAATTCCGCATCTCTTTTAAAAAAATTAAAAGGATTTACTCTGAAAATTATTTTAAAAAGCATAAATGAAATCGGTCTTTTCTGGCCGAGATTTTGGGGATGTCACATTAGTCTATATGAATTTGAATTTGTGAAGACATTTCTTTGAGACATTGACCTCATGTCAAACCATACCTCATTATTCATGTAATGTTCTCAACGTTATCACTCTCTAAAAAATTTGGGTTCTAGTTACAACTGAAAGTTATATTTACATCAAATGCTCTTTAGACTTCCCCACGTTCGTTAAATCACTAGAAATAGACAATTCAAGATGAAACTGTTGGAAATAATATCCAAGGTCATTAACTATTGGTAATAATTCTAAATACTAACACTATCCTTTTGGGTTGCCCTCATGACACAAATGAGAAATTAAATGAAATATACTTAAGGAGAAAGTTAGTTTATTAATTTATTATGTTTAAGAAATTAATCAGAAACTGTTTTTGAATTAATTGGGAATTAGTTTAATTCACAGGATTTTATATTATTTTGCTAAAAGATTTACTAATTGGAATATTGCAGAATCCTTAAAGGGATTCTTAAGCCTTTCTTGGGTTTGTAGAAGTTTGTCACTCTCCTAGTTTTCTTTTGGTTCTCTTTTTGTAGTATTGGGAGTGATTCAATTAGAGGGATTCTCCGTTGGGTCCTCTTATATAAGAAACAAGGTTTGATCAAGAAGATCCATGAAGGGTTCAAGAATCAAGAGCAAGCTAAAAAAGAGGCTAGTAATTTTGTCTTTCTTAGTAAATTTACAGTTTTAAAGTAGGTTGCTATAATTACTAAAAACTAGATCCTAGGGTGAATCTGCACATACAAATTAATTTGTTTATTATCTAGTGTGTATAGATGTATTAAAAACCTAACAATGGCATCAGAGACTCTAGGTTTTGATTACGCATTGCTTGATCAAAATTGATTTGAATCCAAATCTTGTTTGCTTCTAGGGTTTTCTGGTTATAGGGTGCGAAGTTTATATTTTTCATTTCTATGGTTTTTTTATTTGTTATGCCTAAAGCTTAGGTTCAATAACCATGACCCTAAATCCAAAATCGAAAGGGAAAAGAAAGCTGCAAATTCGATAGGCGTGGCGCACCTCTGTGTATTTTTCTCAACTAATTTCAAAAGCCTAACTTTGTTGAAACTTTTTCTAACTTGTGTAACAAGGAAAGCAAATCTAAATATTTTTCAAATTTTAGACAATAACCTTTTGATTTTAAATATTCTTTAAAAAGGATTTAAATTAGAATACTTAATTTAAGAGAAGTATTAAATATTATTTAAATAAGATTTAAATTTGAATATTTAATTATAATTTTGAATATTATTTAATTAGAGAATTAAATTTAATAATTGTAAAGGATAAAGATCAAATTTAAAATGTTTAAATTTACCTACATATTATAATAAGATTATTATATGTATAAGAGATTTTTACAAACATCTGCCCTCACATGTTTTGCAGAAATGTTATCGTCAAACCATGACTAAGCTCGCCCAATCTAATTCTATAAGAGGGGTTTAAAGAGTATTCTTTGATTCCTAATGATGATGGTTTTTAAAATCCCTTAGGCTTACCACGCTCACTGCCTCTTTGAATTTTGAGATTGGAGTTATCAAAATGGTTTGATAGGATAATTGTTTGAAGGTTGAAAATGTATTAACTAATGTATTAAAAGGAACGCAAAATTATTATATTAAAATTCCGATTTACAAAACTTGAGTAGTATGCTACCCATGAAAACACACATTTTTTTTTATATTTTGCAGTGTTGTAAAAATCCCGATTAGGTCCCGATTAATCTCTGATTAATCCCTAGGCACTACTCAACCGATTAGAGAGCGCCTAGCGATTAATCCATGCATACACAACGACTGAAACAGTAGAACCCGATGAAATTTTAACACTTTGAAGAATTTATATCTCAAGAAAAATTATTTGAGGTATGATTAGTGTTGTATTTATCATATTAACCTATTTTGTTATGATATTAGTGGCATTTATGAACTTTTATATGATATTAGTCATATTTAATTTTTTAAAATCTAACAAATTAGCAATTAATGGTCCCCGATTAATCTCCGCCTAGCCGATTAATCCCTTAACCCCAGTCCACCGACTAGCTAACGTCGAACGATTTTTACAACCTTGATATTTTTTTGATGAAGTGTAGATGGTTAATCGACACATCAAAAGGAGGGTATAAGTTAGAAATTATGTGGCGCTCGGAAAAATTATTTTCATGATGGAGTGGGTGTGGTTAATCGTCACCTTAATGTTAGAATAATTTGGATCGAAGGTCATATGGTTTTGGCATGGTTGATTCAGCATATGTTCTATGATCCGTTGCATCCCCATCATATAATTGAGATGAGCATAATCCAAGATTAACATGCCATTAGCCCCACTCAATTAATCTCAAAAGATCTAGGAGTCACATGGAGAATGAAACTAGTATAAAGCTTCGTCTACCTAAATAACTTTGTGGTGTGTTTACGACATCCCTTTACAATCATAGAGCCAAATATGGATCCTTGCTTTAGCAAATAGTTAATATGAGTTAAAAATTATCTTAAGGATTATTAAAACAAACAAGAATTGTATTAATTTTGAATGATGTTTTAAGATAATTCACTAAAATCTACTTCTATAAGACCTCTCAAAAGGATTAGCTAGTATGATCACCAATCTAGTCCAAATTCTTAGTTTGGGAATAGTTCTCATAAATGAATAGAAAGATCATGCCTTAGATAAAGCTCTTCTTGAGGTTCCTCTAACCACTACATTCCAAAACCGTTAGAAACAATTATCAAGCATACCGTTGAAGTAAAATGTAATTTAATTAATGTAGGAGTTGACTATGGTTATCGTATTCAACTAGTAGACATGTACATAGTTCACTCTAATTTTGATGTGAACAACTTTCAAAATGTACATAAAGGAGTTGAATGTCATGTTGAAACCCTTTGGGACTAATATAGCCAATCATAGAAACTCCAACTTCATATGCTCCTATATTCGTTATCATGAATAGAAGGGTCAAGAAAAAGAACGCCAGTTGTCCATGCGTAAAAGGGGATTAGTGTTGAAATATGTAATTCAGCCCTAAAAGCCATGGACAAATGGAAGGCTTATTCTAATACATGTTCTAATAGACTATTTGTTTCCAAAACAAGAAAACGACTTAGAAATCATGCATGCTCAACATATATGTGAGAGACTGGAACATAGAAAACATGTTTTGGTCAAGGATACCGAGCGTGTGCTACTATCCTTAGGATCAAAAGGCAACCCATTTTAGAATGTTTAGTCTACAATAAGATATGAATATTCATAATATCATTGGAGCATTACTTTCAATCCTTGAGTATTTTACTACGGATAAAGTACTAACATTTCAAGAATATGCGGTGACTAAAAAAAGGTTGACACAAGGAGAAGGAAATTTGATCTTGAATACCGAGTCCTTGCTACTATTCATTGGAATTATGATTCAAAAAAAATTCATATAAAATTTCATAATACTGTTATGACTTATTTAGAATGTTTTTAAGGTGTTTAAAAGATAGTAATGAAATTTGTGAAACTAGTATAGTAACAGTGGTTAAAAAGATGATTTGAATATTTGAATGAGATATCATTGCCAAATATCCACTTGGAATTCATTTGATCACAAGACTTATGATAAATATAACTCCAATTTGTTAAGACAGATGATAAAATAACTATGTGATAGTGTGAATATATGTTGTAATTAGTTTTAACTAATGGTCCATTCAAATTATCCATAATATGTACTAATTCAAATACGTTTAAAAGTTTGATTAAATGTATTAGTGGAGTTTTTGTTTTTTTCACACCCCCAAACCAGAACAGCGGAAACGTTTGGGGGTAGAGGACGTCATGTACAGTATCATAATAATGAATAATAGTAATCAAAGCAACGAAAACCATTGTATTAATAATAAAGTGTACACTACTAGAAAAACAGCCTTTTACGATGCTCATTGTGCGTCGTAAAAGGCTCAGACGACGCGCAAATGCACGTCAAGGAAGGCCATGTCATAAAGAGAGACGACGCGCATTTACGACACTCATTTACGACACGCAATGCGTATCAAAAAAGCTCCTGTCAAGAAAGGCCATGTCATAAATGAAGATGACACACATTTTTGCGTATCATAATTTTAAATGTTTAAAAAAATATTATTTATAGATTTACTAATTTTCAAATTAAATTTGTATTAATGTGTCATAATAGAAAATTAAATATCATATACAAAAAAATACAATCCATTGTATAAAATTTAGTTCCATGTAAAGATAAAACAAATCAATGGTTGTAACAAAAATTTAATGTCATACATTGTTATTAAGGGGTTTTCCCTAACTATATAACCTGATCCTTCATGTCATTGGTTTGCCACCTGGTGTACTACGTAAAAATTTTGAACTTGGTGTCATGGGCGGCTGCCCACCAGGCGTGGCTAGAAAGTAATTACTTGCTGATAAGATAAGAATGCTTTAATCCAAGACGAGTCAATAATGCCTAAGAAAAAGAATCAACTAAACAAGCAAAATCTTGATTGGATTTTTGTTAGTGTAAGAAGTTAAAGGTACAACCCTTTAAAAGGCAGTTGGTATCCCAAGTGTGAGGTATGGAGGCCTATAATCCATTGTCACCTAAAACAAAAAAAAAATTCCTGTTAGAAAAAAACTTCACCTTTATTTATTAGTTTTCCCTCCACCACTGTAGGCATACTTCAAATTCGTTAGATCAATGTTGTCTAAACTGTTAGACAATAGTGAGTTTCCAAGTAATCCTAAAAATTAAAGTAATGCTTCAAACTCTTCTCAGTTTTGTTAGAAACAAACTTTCTGTGGAAGATCTTTATGCCAAATACATTGAATTCATGGGGGAGGGAAATATTCAAGCCTAAGTGTTAGAAGGAAAAAATGACACCCTGTCAAAAAGAAAGAAAATATGTGTAAGTTGATTTCAATCTATCCCAATTTTCATTGATCAAACATTCAACTTTCATAGATTCAATTCAAATCAGAAATACACCTCAACAGCCAAATAACAAGTACTCATTTCAACTTTCTGAGAAATTACTTCGCACACGCATGTTGCTGATGAAATATGTCTGTAGATATACATAATTAACTTTACATTCCTATTTATTTCAATATATATATATATATATATATATATATATATATATATATATATATATATATATATTCTAGAAGGGGTAATTCAGTAAAAGACAAGTAATTAGTTTGTTTTTCTGTTGAGGGCAAATCTAGTATTCACGTTTTTGTGCATACATTATGTTTTTTTAGTACATATACACACAAAAAAAAAATTTAAACCAAAGAAACAAAAATCAAAACGTATGTATATTATTAAACAAGAAACAAAAGAAAAAAAAATGAAAAATTTTGACAATTATGCATATATATGGACGTGTATGTGTATGTATTAGGCATAAGGCATTCCCAATTCCTTCCCCCCCCCCCCCCCCCAAAAAAATGCTTTTTTTTTGGGTTAACCACATAAAAAAGCAATGCAATCTAAAAAAAATCCATTCTTATTTTACACTTGTTAGCCCAAATAAAAAAAATTAGAAAAAAAACTTGTATACGTGGAACCGGTTTTTTCTGAACCGATTTTGGTAAAACGGAACCGGTTTATATAAGTTCGGATTTTTTTAGGCGTGGACCGGTTTGGAAGTTTGGAACCGAACCAGTTTCCTGGTGAAACCGGTTTTGACTTGGTTGACCAGAAAGAAAGAAAGCTCTCACTTGATAAATAATATATGCCAACCGAATGGATGTTGCATTGGAGGTCCTTATTCATATTCCCTATATATATATATATATATATATATATATATATATATATATATATATATATATATATATATATATATATATATATATATATATATAACACAAAACTAGCATTTTATTAAATAAATATTGCATATTCACATGTATACTGTATTTTTCATACAATATGCATACAAGACGTGTTCCACATGACAAAAAAACCTCATAACAGAGGAGAATCAGAGTTTTGAAATTGAGATCAGAGAGCTTAAAACATAGATTACTAAACCGAGTTAACTCACCCGGACACAAGAGCAACCATACTATCAACAATTAGCAACTTCACTTGGTGCTGTAGAAGTGAAACTTTAATTTTCTTCAAACCGGAAACAAAATAGTTGTAGTAAAGATTGAGTTTTTCAAGTAAATCATATACATGGATTTAATTAGAAATGGATTAAGATCTACCCTTCAGATCTCTCCCATAGTGCAGATAAAATGGCCTCATCACCAATATCACTGAACAGAAAACAACAATGGAAGTCTTAAAAACTTTGCATGTACTCAAGAATTATAAGAAGAAGAAAAAAAACAAGCAAACTAGACTGCATTTCTACCCAATAACATATATTTTTTTTGTTTATAGATGAAAAAAAAATAACTCTATTTAGGGCAATGCAAAGAAGAAACAATGTTCCACAAATGTATCAGTTGTTTACTATATGTAATACTTCTGTATATGCAAATTACAAATCTTTAATCCCAGCCTTTACACGTAAGGTAGACAACAGAAAAACAACAATTCTAACAGTTCTTGACTATATGATAATACCTAATCACTCTCTTGAGATCAGCATAAAAAGTACCTGAATTTAACTTTTGGAGATGGAACAGGGAACTTATAACGTTTTGGTTATGAACTCACCACCAGCCTTCCTGTATGTATAATAACTTAAAATCCAATGAAGAGCAAAGTAATTATCTATTGTTATTAGTAAAAGTAACTTACAAAAAAAACTTACTGTTAAAATTTGAGTAGACATCTAGATTCCAACCAATAAACTGGGACATCAGACAAGAAGTCGAGTTCTAGAGAAGTTTGATGAAATAATTATCTAGCAATTTCCTAAATTAAAAAAAAATTACTATTAAAATAACAAAAAAAACTTACTGTTAAAATTTTATTCATAGATGGACCAGGGAGGGTTGTGCCATTTTGGAAAACATCAGTTCGTGCTCTATACATAATTGTCTAGCAATTTCTTGAAATGCATATGAAATAAACTCAAAGGAAGAAAAATCTGAGAAAAAGACAAATGGATTACTTGTGTTGATGTAACTACATGGGCCCTAACAACTGGAGAGCTGCGTAAAAACCTATGTAGAGTGAAAAGTTTCTTAATCATGATACTATTGAAATATCCCATAAGCATAAGCAATCCGATAAAATATTCAAGCTTTCCATATTCCTTTAGAGATGTTGTGTGTAGAACAGATAGACAAAATAAGCACATACCCGCTTTTCTTTTTAAAGGCAAGCTAAACCCCAAGCCAATACCTTTCTAAAACCACCTCTTGCTGAAAAAATTCAAAAACAGGGGAACAAATGACAAAAAAACACCCTCAGAAAACCCCCAAGTATAACATTAAGCAAATCATTTCCTTACGAGTCAAAACCATTTTTTGTGTCATTGTGTGAAGAGCTTTTTCTTAAAATTCAACTATTTTTGTTGCATGCACTATTCAGGAAAAAGTGGCAGCCTAGCAACACTTGTACCTGCAACACCACCCGTAGGTGCAATGAAGCATGAACTAGGTTTGGAGTTTTTCCTTGATTTCTTGTTTAACTTTTGTGGAAGAATCTGTAGCCTTGGATTGAGGTCAGTGCCCGAGTTTTCTACATCCAATTAATTGGCTGTAGAAACTAATGCCAATTAATTGGAACAAACATTTCAATTCAATGTTCTAACAATTCACCAAACAAGAATATAACAAAACTAATGCTAAGATAAGATACGATCTATTATATATGAGAACATCAAAATTTTGTAGCACCACAAGGAGACAAATGGTAATTGGTATATCTTATTTCAGATACAGGCCATACAATTGTTGTCTCTGTTGTAAGAAAATTCTGGTTGTCCTTCTGCAATTCAATGGACATTCAAGAAGATTATGGATGTCAAATACTAAAGAATAATAAGAGATTCCTAACTAAAAAAATAATAGAAATTACCTATTCATTATTCTGAAAAACAGAATCAAGTTCACGAGTTGGAGCTAAAACTAACATAATTGGTCCATCTCCAGGAGCTGAAAAAGAATTATATATTAGCTGAAAAACTTGAATTTAAAAGGTTGAAAAGAAAACAGGGTGTTAGCCCAACCTCCTCCCCCTATCCCACCTTTAGTAGGACTTTGAATACAATTCCTCTGTTTTCAATTTTATATCATTTTTACTTCAATTTTATATCTTTTCATTCAAGAACAAGTTCATTAACACATCACCTGCATATACAATTGAAGTCATTATAATAAAATTAGAAATCATATTAATTACACATGTTTTACACTTCTTAATGATGAAAAATAATAGTTTATGTTCTAAAGGCAACCATATCTTCCTCTGAGGAATTTAATAGATTCCAAATAATTTTACAAAATCAAAATAATTAAAGAGAAAATTAACCTTCAACCTCCATGTCAAAAACTTCACCAAATAACAAAATCCGCTTTTTATGTACACACATAGAGAAACCAGCACGAGGTCCAGGTGGCATTCCACCTTTCTTTACCTAAAACCAGATAAAGTTTAAATAAAATATAAGTTATTCACCTCCTGACAATGGCATAGGACTAAATTTACCTCCTGACAATGACATGGGACTGAATTCACCTCCTGACAATGACATAGGACTGAATTCACCAGACTGAATTCACCAGCACGAGGTCCAGGTGGCATACAGTCCGCTTTTTATTTAAAAGACCAAAATACCCTCGACTATTCACCTCCAGACAATGACATAGGACTGAATTTTCCATCACTTGATATGGCAGAATATAAAGAAGATGAAGACTGATATTGATTGAAAAAGAGATTTAATGACCATGTGGTAGCCGCCTTTAACATTTGATCTTTGAAGAACCGCAGCTTTCGTGTCATTTCTCCACATATTTTGATCTTCACAACAGAGGCAAAATAAATAAAGCAATAATCAATAAATTACTTACAATCTCTTTTTCCAATCAATATCAGTTTTAAAGATTAGAATGCAAAAATCAACTTCCAAAAGTGAATTGTATCTCTTATTTGGGAATCACAAAGTAACAATAACTTGTTTTTGAAGCTTGAAGCAGATTTAAACGGGTATAGCTGAAGAAGATAAGTGACAAATACTTTTGAGCTAATTGATGATATAAAACCATTTGCAAAATAATCATCAGGGGATCCATAAGATAGACAATATGTGCCACTAGACAAGCTTTCCATTACACCATTAACTTTGTAAGAAGCTGAAGGGGCTTTATGGAACTATTATAGAAAAACTCATCGAGCAATCAAATTGCAAAATAATGATCAGGGAATCCATAAGCTAGCTTTCACCCATGTTAATTAAAAAAAAGTCTTTTTTGAATGGATAAAATGTCATACAGAAGCAAACAAATTGATCCAACAAAAATTATCGAACGAAATGAAGAAGCCACATCACTCAGGGCTTAAAAGTAAACTGGAAATTTGCAAAAGTTTGAAACTTGCCTGATAACTTCACGAAGGAAGATCTCTTTGTTGCTGTATAATTGTGTATGATATTGTTGTGAATAAAAGGTTAAAGGATCTGGCTTACCAGAGGACCATCGGGGGGAGCTTGGGGGATGAATTTGCAGTCATCGGGCCCACCTTGACCTAATAATGAAGCAATGCAGGCAACAATGTGAAGCAGTGGCCCTTCTTTCCCTAAATCCAGACCTACAGCCACAACTCCTATGCTTCCAACGATCTATAAAAAAATGTGAGGCTGTAAACAACATGAATGAAGGGGAGACGGAAGCGGTCGGAGGAGGAGGCTTCGTCGGTGTCGTCGATTAGAGACCGGAGGCGGAGGCGTCGTCGGCCGTATCAATGACTTTGTGTTGAATGAACATTCGATTCAATTTTGACATTATGGTCAAATGAACACTCGATTTAAAGTATTAGATTAGTGAGGCTGTTGGTGAATGGTGACCTAAAATAGTGATGGGGTTTTGTTATCGGTGTAGTGCGACAGGAAAGAATGGTTGGTGAGGATGGTCAGAGACACTTGGTGGTGCGAGATCGGAGGTTAGGTGGTGGTGCGATGCTGCTATGACGACGAAGACCTAGGGTTTTTTCTTGCTAATTGGAAGGGGGTGTGTGTGTGTTTAAGTTTTGGGATTCAATAGGCGGGTGAAATCCCGCCTTAAAAACGCGCGTTTCATTAAAATGTTATAAAGAGACACTTTTAGACGACGCAAATTTATGAAAGGCGCCCTCCGCATTTCTTTTTTTTTCTTTTCTGACATTAGTTTTAGGGCACGCACAAATGCGTGTTCTCTATGCTTTAAATTTTGCAAAACTGACATTGTTTTTTAGGGCACGTACAAATGCACGTCCTCTATCAGTGAGTGTCATTGTTTGCGCGTCATTAAAGGGCTCTTTTCTAGTAGTGAATTTTACATTCTATTCGAATCACAAGTTGATTGACTTCAAAAGCAAATAACAAAAGAAAGACTTGAAGCTACTATGCTCCATCTTCTCAGACCCTATGTGTATACCTATCTACTATTTTTTTCTGAGAATACAAGTAGTTTTGAAAATGTGTTAACATTTAAGTTGGTGAGTTCATAAACATTTGGTATGTAAAAGTATATTCTTTGTTCCTTGAAAATGTAAGTGAGTTTATTCAGGAAATCCTATACTTTCTATAAAACTGAACTATGAGATGTTTGTTTGTAAAGTAATTGTATTTATCCCGGAAAATCTTATATTTTCCATAATACTGAACTAAGAACTATTTTCTTGTAAAGTAATTGTATTTATCCCAGAAAATACTATATTTTCATAAGTTGAGTTGTAGTCTAATATGATCCAAGACCGAAAAGTACAAATATTAACAATACTTAAACTAGTTATAACTATTTTTATTTGTAAATAAAACCAATTGAAGAGATATGTTTTTACATAAAAATCCATGTATAGTCGTTTAGCATGTGAGTTTTCATAATCGTGCTATTAATGAATTGTCTGTCTCGATGTTCTTCAAGCGTCGAAAGATATGACATTTGTCACCCATAACCTGTCGGTCGTGTTGTAACTAACAAACAGGGTGCCGGATCATCAGTCTCGTATAGATCTACACACAAGTATCACATTCTCTAGGAGGAGACTTGGGTTATAAAATAGGACTTCCATGGATAGCTAGGTAGGTATGACGAAGACATGGTCTCACAAATTTCCAATGAATTACGTGTTTTTGTAACGAACTGTAAAACCCTTTTTCTTATAAAGGTAAGTATTATCCTTTCAATATGTTTATAAAATATAAAAACAACTTATTTTTATATAATCGTGTCTTTGTTCTGAAAAGGTAAGATAATGTAAATATTTCCCAAACTATACCTACTATAGTTTAAAGTATATATTTTGACGAAATAAAAATCGTTGCGTTTTAACGTAATTTACATGTAAATATTTGCACTGTTTGGTGGTAACGTTGTTTTGCATGTTAGCAATATTTATGTAAAATGCATAAAAGGTAAGAAAAAGTAAATAACAGTTTGTATATTTACACAAGTTCCTTGCGTTTTACTTGTATTCCCCCTCCCCCTAAAGCATACAAAAATTATTGAAAAGCATAGGGGTATGAACTCACGTTGAGTGCAATCGTGGTTTGATAACGAGACAAAAAGCGGTGACATCGGGCTAAAATACGGGAAGAATGTCGTAATCCTAATGGTTTTATACACATATTAATGTGTGAATATTTGATGAGACAAGAATTGTTGTGTTGAATAACTACTAGATAAAAAAGAAAAGAACTTACACAATACTTCTAGTCTAACTTGGAAGAGTTCTATGGATTGTAAAGCTTATGTTAGTTGAGAGAATTTGAGAGTATTTGGTTTACTGGAGATGTGAAAAATAATGTTGATTTCCATTGATGTATCTTACATACGAAGGAAACTTATGAGGCGGTTACATTGGTAAATGAATCATATCACCTTTGTATGCTAAATTAGGATAAGATATGAAGCTTTTTAAGGGTTTATTGTCAAATTGCAAGAGTTTACTCCCAAAAGAAAGAGATTGCTCCCAAAAGAAAGGGTTTACTCCCAAAGGAAAGAGTTTACTCCCAAAAGAAAGAGTTTACTCACAAAAGAAAGGGTTTACGGCCAAAGTTCCACCAAAATCAAAGGAGATTACGGTCCTTAATGGGCCTCAAAATGAGTTTTCGACCATAGCAAAACCGAAAACCCCTTTGTTTGATTCAAATGATCGAAACCCTAATTGATTTAGACTTTTATGACCGTAAACAAGAAGATATATGAATCTTTGGACCGAAAACTAATATATGGTGGGTTATTTCATGGTTTCAAGTTTAATCTTTTGCCTAAAATTTGATTTATACTAACCTAAATCAACTTAAGTTTCAATCCACCCTTAGTTACTAGTTTATAAACATGCTCCTAAGGCTATAGATCATATAATGCTTCAAGGTTGCAACGTGGTTTTCACTAGTACTTGCTTAGGGTTTAGGCTTTTCTAGTTCTAAAATTTCCCAGTTGTGACAATTTTGAGCATATAAACGAGAAATGCATTGCCAAGTATCCAATTGGATCAAATTTTGGATATCATTTGACTACAAGTCTTATGATCAATGAAAATCTTATTCATCAAGATAGATGATAAATACATTACATGGAAATGTAAATATCCGTTGGAATTAGTTCACAATAATGGACCTTTTAAATTAAGCACAATGCATGATAAGAACAACTCTGAAAGAATGAGCAAGAGTCTGGAACCTTCTAGGTGTTCAAAGCTCTTATAAAATGAAGTTAAGAATCAACTGGGCAAGAAGATGAGATACTCAGATCAAAAGGGGATTATAAGCATCTTAGTCAAAATTGTGTTGATCATCTAAGAAATTATGAAAGGGTTTCATAAGCTGTCTCCACCCAAAACACTGTTGTAAGGAGTGTAGTTGGAAAGAGAAACAAATCAGATTTTGATTTCATACTTGGTGAGTGGTATTATGCTTCATAAAATAGTTCATGGATTGTACCATGAATAATGCTACAAGTGTTCTTGGTCTTGCAACAACTAATAAGGTTTATGAGACACTCTCTAAGATGTGGATTAAGGGTTCATCCATCACTAACACATTTGAATGTCTACAATTATGAGGCTTACGCTCATCATGAGAGTGCTTGACAATTTAGGACTTCAAATAGAGATGTTTTATCTCGTTGGACATCCAAATAAGCATTTTAGACAATTATTTTACAAACCTTTTGAGAACAAAATGTTTGTTGATCGAGGGGTAGTCTTCCAAGAGAAGTTGTTGATATTTAAAAGAGTGAGTGGGAGCCATACTGATTTTTATAAGATTTAAGAGTCCACCAACAAAGAACCTAAAGTTGGCCATAACATTTAACTCAAGGTTGAAGGAGCTATTAAGGAAGTGACATCCCTCTAACTCTGCTTAACAAATTTGATATAGGATGGCATAGGCCTAGTTATATGGATGGTATCTTACTTAGGAATATGAGTTACTAATATATAATAGTTAGAGTATGCGAGTTATTAGAAGCTATGGTAGGAGCTAAATGGCTGCAAGATGGAAGGATGAAATGGAGAGGGAGAATCAATCAGTGTAAGTTTGAAACTCGGTTGATCAAACACTTGACCTTAAAACTATAAGTGTTAGTAAATCTTCAAGAAGATAACAAATACGAATGGAAAAAAAACTTAGTCAAACCAATATAGGTTTTGAAGAATGTGTAAGCTTATGAGATTCATTTATGAACTAAAACAAGCATCTTGGAAAATGGAATCTTTCTTTTAGTGACAGACCTCAACAAGTTTGAATTCTGATACACAAAGGTAGACTGTAAGTATGTCAAATCCAGTGGGAGTAACTGGAACCCTTGTTTTAATAAGAGAAATCAAGGAGTTTGAATTTTGAGAAACAAATATGAGTCATATGTGTGTTAATGCTAGTGCAAGCACTGTTGTCACCCTTGTAATGTATATAGATAATACATAATTCATAGGAAAAGGATGTTCTAACTTAGCTTGGAATAAGTTTTTCTCTGAAAAAAAAAGGAGAAACAACACACACATTACTTGGGTATCTATAAAGATAGGTCTATTCGATTCATTATATTAAGCCAAAAAACATGAAATCTCAAGGAAACTCAAGATCCATAGCACTAAGAGAATTCGTGCTTATAAAATATGGCATGACATTAAGCAATGGTAATGTACGAGTCATACTATTGAGCTGAATGAGTCATGTCCCACATTTCTCTACTAATGTGACCAATCATGTATGCCAAGAAATACACTAGATCTAATGATTAGTATGCCTTGTGAATGACAGGTTGGATCATATTGATTTGGAAAGAATCAAAGAATATAAATCAAGTAGGTTTCTTGGTGTCTTAGGAGGAAAAGGGAGATAGTATTGTTAGTATGGAAAACATAAATGTAAGGGTTACATTGATGTTAAGTTCCACATTAATAAAGACGATATCATTTACAACTGGATTCATGCTTCTAATGAGTAGTGAAGTATTAGCTAGGACGAGTACCAAGTAATACACCATAATGTATTTGATAATAAACACAGAGTATAATGCATCCAATTAGAATCTATGTGACTAAAAGAGATTCATTAGTAACATCATTGTTGAAATTCAATCATTGATGATCCTTCTGAGGTTCTTGTTACTTTGAGGGTGAACTTACCTCGAGTATGGATCCCAATTCACACAAGCTCACATGACATATAATTAGTAAGTAGAAAAGTATTTGATATTGGGTCGAATGTGAATACATCATAGTTAATAGAATCAAGTTAGAAGGTAATATTGTCGATCCATTCCCTAAGCCAATGTCACCGACCATGTCTGATAGTTAAACAAAGTTAAGAGGTATTATATTTGAAAAATAATTGGTTTGGGCAAACTTAGTTCAGTTTATTTTGAATTTTAGAACTTAAGCAGTAAAAGTTTTAATTTGATATGGTGATTATTAAGTGGAGATCTTAATATATGATAAAGATCAATCATTGCAATTAGCTTGTCACCGTGTTCTTCTTTTCCATGTTTTGAACCTTTTTCCTAAGTATTAATTTACTCAAACCTCTAAAGTTAGTCATACTCTTAGAAGTAAGTAGTGATTTAAGACTGTCATGAGTGTTACTGGACTGTCCAAATACATTAGACATTGCACGGAGATTGTGCTAACACTCATGAATACTTGAAATGGAGATTTAAGTATTGGAACAACCCGTACTTAGAAAGTTACTTCATGGATCAGGTCATGAGAAATTATAAGATGATAATATCTTTTATTCTTTAAACCAAGATGCATATAGGGTTTTGGTTTACAAGTCTGTTATGCATTGTTTTGCTCTAAGGTTATCCACAATTGGTAGTCATAAAGGGTATGTTAATGTATTATGCGGTGAGTAGAAAAAAGCTATGTAGTAAAATTTTATTTGTTCCTTCTCTTAACTAGGGAAACAATATCCATGGGGTTCTTAATGATGTGTTCCTTCTAATGTGCATGGTCGGGTTGTGCCACCCTGAATTCAGGAGGCCTAGAAAGGAAAGGAAACCTCAAAAGAGGAAGTGACTCATCGAGTACATGGATGACTCGACGAGTAGGAACGCGATTTTGGTCGCAGGTTAAGTGACCTACTCGACGAGTCAGAGGACTGACTCGGCGAGTTGGCCAGGTTTTCGGAAAACCCTAAATCTAGAGTTGGTGCCCTATTTAAGCATCTTATTCTCATTCTATCAGCCTCATGCGTAGCCTCCATTGCCCAGAACCTGTCCCACGAAACCTTAGTGCTCTCTTTGAGTGTGTGAGACTTTATTGAAGGATTTAGAGTGTTCTTGAAGTTTAGAAGAAGAAGAAGAAGAAGAAGAAGGAGGTTGGAGGCCCAAGGAGAAGGTTGTAGATCCAGGAAGTTTGCTTCATCTTATTCAATTTCTGGTAATCAAGTTCATACCTTGACTTCTAGTTTGTTTGATCTCCTTATGTCCCTTTTATGGAGTTTATGGTCCAAGGAGGATGTCTTGTGGCATTTGGACGTCCCCAAGCTAGATCATTCCAGATTTAGAGGTGTTTAGAGTAGTAAATACATAAAGGTGGGAGCTTTATGCCATTATACTTCTCCATGCATAGATTAAGTGGTTATTATGACCTTTTGAGCAAAAAGGGCCATGCATGGGTGCAAAGGTAGCAGCTTTGTGTGATATCACGACCCTAGGAGGCCATATCTATGTCTTGGATGCCTTGAGCTTGTCTGAAATCGTATGAATAGTGTTGGGCATAAAGACACTCGGCGAGTTAGTTGTGGGACTCGGCGATTCATGCCAGTTCTTGCCCAAAACCCTTCTGTTAAGGGTACGAGTTAAGATTGGAAAGGGACTCAGCCAGTCTGAGTCCATAATGGTCATTAAGTTCATCGTACTCGATGAGTTCAAGGAAGAACTCGGCGAGTCTAAGGCAATCGCCTTAGTTATGAAGATGGACTCGACGAGTTTTTTATACAACTCGGCGAGTCATAGTCTAGACACATTCATATGTGGATGATGAACTCGACGAGTCGGTTGAAGATGGTCCTGATGGTATGGTTGAAGGAGGACTTGTTGAGTTCTTGCTAGACTCGACGAGTTGAGTCGAGGGATGTATTGGGTTGTAGGGATATGAACTCGACGAGTTGGTAGACCAACTCGACGAGTCAGGTCAATCGGATGTTGGCTTTGACCAAGTTTGACCAGGGTTAACTTTTAGGTTATTGTGGTCTAAATGTTGTTTGGGTATTGATAGTTCTGGAAATCGAAGGGTCAACAGTTCAGAAGTGTCGGTTAGCAGTCAGAAGTGTTCAGCAAATCTTTAGCAGTGCGAGGTAAGTCTCCTCACTATGTGTATGGGTCTACGGCCACAATGCCGATCCATTATGTTCATGTTTATGTTTTGCTTATATATAGAAGGAAGAGCAAGGGGTTAGCCCTAGGCACTTATTAATATATGTTTCGGGTTACAACCTGATGTCGGGCGAGGCCCGAGGAATGATAGGATGCTAGAGGTCTTTGTGATTCTTGCATGTGTTGGTATGATAGAATCCGGACGAAGGGTCCAATGTCGGGGTAATCCTGAAGTACGTTAGATAATAGTATGTTTCCGGGTCGGGGGTCCGATGTCGGGGTGTTCCCGAGGAAGATTCTTATGTAGTGCGTTAGATTATACTTGTTGTCTTCATGCTACTTGTATGTGCCTGGTAGGGAGGTGAGTGTGGGCGAGGTCCCGTATCTCATCACTAGCTGAGTGTGGATGGGGTTCCATATCTCAATATTAGCAGAACAGGGGCGAGGCCCGTGGTAGGAAGGATGTGAGTGTGGGCGGGGGCCCGTATCTCACTACTAGTAGCAGTGTGGATGGGGTTCCACTACTTCAGTAGCAGACCAGGGGCGGGGCCCAAGTTAGGCGAGGCGTTAGATCAATGTATGGTTAGGGAATGTTTATGTATGTTTTAGTACGTTATTTGATTGTATGTATGCGTATGGCGGGCGAGGCCCATAGACAGGCGGGGCCTAAGGGAAACATATCTGTATACTGAGCGGGGCTCAATGCCAGGTGGGACCTGATGCCAGGCGGGGCCTGATGATGGACGGGGTCCGATGGCAGGCGGGGGCCTAGTATGTGCTTATGTGCTCAGAATTCTATATGGCATGTTTGGATCAGTAGATATGTATGGTATCTGGTAGGTTAGGGAAATCACTAAGCTTCATGCTTACGGTTTTCAGTTTTGGTTTCAGGTGTTTCCGATAGCAGAATGAAGAGCTCGGGATGATCTCATGGAACACACCAAGAAGTTTAGCCTGGGATGTTTACTCTGATGAAATGAATAAGTGTTTTGAGAAAAATACTATGATTTGTCATATAATCCTTTGTAGTATGTTTGAAATGATATAATGCTATGGTTAGTAATATTTTTAAAGAAATTTTTAGTCATGATTTTTGGGATGTTACACGGGTACTAACTGAAATTGATGTGTTCAATTTATTAGTCGGATGAAGTAATCATTAATCTCTATCGAAAACAGAACTTTGAACACCCAGATTGACCCTTATCCTTGTCTCAGGTTCTCACTGATATCTAGAACAAAGGAATAACTAATCACTTATCTAAGGTATGAATCATGATTATATCAGAGTTTGGTAGTTGCATTGGATAACTAACTTTTTGTTGATTGTTTGAGAAGTATTAAACCTCGATAGTTGATGACTTGTCCAAGTAGGAGACTGTAGAAATAGTGTCCAAGATCATTTACAATTGGTAATAATTCAAAATTATAACGGGGTCCTTTTTGGTTGCTCTCATGACACAAATGAGAAATTAAAGAAATAGAATTAAGCAAAAATTTAGTTGATTAATTTATTAGGTTTAATAAATTAATTAGAAACTATTTTGGAATTATTTGAGAATTAATTAATTCAAAGGGTTGAATATTAGTTAGTTAAAATGCTGAATAATTAGAATATTCCAGAACCCTTAAGGAATTAAGGGAATTTGAAAATCTCCATCACATATGAGATGGGAGATGAAACTTGGAAAAGGCTTTAAGGATATAAATAATGTGTTAAGGGTTTCATTTCTCCTTGCACATTGGCTTGAGATTTTGCCAACTTCTTCCCTGCCTTTCTACGGGACGAAATTCTTAAGCCTTTCTAGGGTTTGTAGAAGTTTGTCCCTCTTCTAGTTTTGTTTTGGTTCTCTCTTTGGATTCTTAGGTGTGATTACATTAGATGGATTCTCCATTGGGTCCTCTCATCCAAGCAACATGGTTGGATCAAGAAGGTTCAAGAAGGATTCAAGAAAATGAATATCAAGCTACAAAAGAGGTTAGTAATTTTGTATTTCTTAGTAGATTTAGAAAATGAATATCAACTAGGGCTTTTTCTCCATACGGTTTGCGGAAAAATAGGTTTGAATCCTCTAAAGAAAACTAACTACCGATTCTTGGAGAGGACACTGATGATAACTCCCTCCCACCGATCATCGTCATTGTAGTAGGCGTCGACCTCATTGCCTCATTGCATTCTAGGTTTGTGAAACAGAGTTAACCGGTGTGGTATATGGAGTTGCAAGGGATATGCAAAGTCGTGATGACCTAGTGAACCATCCATTCACTAAGGATGTGGGTTACGTAGATGAGCCAAAAAGTAGCATACAGGGTTTCGAGTATTAGATGAACAAAAAGGTAGTTCTTGGCTTAATGAGGTGGTGGTTTATTGGTAGGCATCTGAGAGTACATGTTGGCGGAGAACTTGGTGGAGGGATGTATGTAAGCAACTCCAAAGTTAAGTAGGATCCAAAAAACATTGTTCATAAGTCTCACGCTTATATACTCTAATAAATGAAAATCTATTTTGTCACGTCTCAATCTCTCATAAGTTTTGACACTTGTCATTTTGTGGTATTTTTGAAATTAATAGTATCCATATGTCAATTTCTAGGTTTTTTTAATTTTTAAAATTAAAAAACCACATAATAAATATAATGACAAAACTGAAAATTTGGTCCCTATGGTATTCAAAAAACTTTGGATAGGGTCCAAAAAGTTTTCAACTTGCATGGAAAGTCCAAAATCAAGGTTTTTCTGGGTTTTTGGTCCAAAAAACTTAAAAAGACGGTTATGCCCTTTTGATTTCTTTTTCCCTTTTTCTATAAGTATTTTAATGCTATTTTGACTTGGAATTTTTTTTCCACCCCTACCCCACGGTTCTCTCTCTCTCTCTCTCTCTCTCTCTCTCTCTCTCTCTCCCTTCCTCTTCTCTATCCTTCTCTCTCTTTTACTCTTTCTCTCTCATTTCAATGGTTGAAGTATCTGAGACCAAACATTAAACATGGCGAATTTTCTGATGATGAAGATAAAGTTATATGTGTCCTCTTTGTTAGCATTGGTAGCAGGTACACTTTCTCTTTCAAGATTCTGTATTAACGGCGATTTTATGGTATTTAGCACGCAAAAATGGACATTTTTTTCAAGATCTCTCAGATGTGAATAAGTATGCAGAAATCTAGAAGTTTGAATAACTTAATGTACAGGTGGTCATTAATGGCAACACAGTTACCAGTAAAAATGGACAATGCTATCAAGAACTACTGGAACACAAAGCTGAAGAAGAAGATGATGAACATCTTAATCACCCTACCCGAACTTAGAAAACCTCATCAACATCTTCAATGTTTCACTTCTTCAACAAACTGCATCTACCCATCACAATCGATTTTTCAAAATAGTAACATCAATGTTAATGTTCCATTATCATCATCAATATCATCATCTCCATCATATTTGTACAATACAAATACTTCTAGCTACCATGATCAAATCTTATCTATCCCATCTAGCCCTAGAATTAATGATGCTAATCGTCAGCATCTAGTTCTCCAATCACAAGATCATGGATTTCTCGGTTTGGTTTCCACGGAGACTTACCAGTAGGAGGTAAAAGACAGTTCTACCCATGTCTTCTTTGGAGGTGATCAAGCTAGTTGCAATTCTAATTCCGATGGGAGCAGCTATTATGAGTATCGTAGTACTGTTGGTGTATATGATCAGCATCGTAACAACCTGAGTGATTCTTACAAGGAATTTGGTGGTCATTATGATAAGGAAAAAGGGTATTGTGAGGATTCTTCATTATACTCCAGTATTGAGGAGCTCAAGCAGATGAGAGAGAAAGAGTCAAAGAGAGAGAGAGAGAGAGAGAGAGAGAGAGAGAGAGAGAAATGGGTGATAGAGAGAGAGAGAGAGAAAGAGAGTACGGTGGGGTGGGTGGGGGTGGAAAATTCTTTTATTTAAAAGTCAAAATAGCATACTTATAGAAAAAGGGAAAAAGAAATAAAAAAGGCATAACCGTCTTTTTAAGTTTTTTTGGACCAAAAACTCAGAAAAAACTTGATTTTAGACCTTCCATGCTAGTTGAAAACTTTTTGGACTCTACCTAAAGTTTTTTGAATACCACATGGACCAAATTTGCAGTTTTGTCAAATATAATATATAAGTAAAATATTAAATGTAATAAATATGATCATAAATTGCAATAAATACGTTTTTTTTTCCTTTCTTATTTTAAAATTTAATTTTAAAAAATACTTAATCTTTGCATTTTGATATTTAATTTTTATTTATTTAATTTATATAATAAATGGATCTTATACCTGGTTAATATTATATATAACTCTTATATTGTTTAAAAATTGAAAATTGGGTCAAAGATTTTTGGGTTAAATTATATATTTAACCCTTTTTTGCGTTTCTCAACCGAGACTGGTTCTTCACCATCGTCTCTCCACAAAATCTAGCCTTAAACATGAAATCAGTAGGATGATAACATTATATGGATGACAATGATACATGAAGCAAGATTTGATGTTGAATTTGTGGAGGGTATAGATGAAGGTTGCGACGAGGAAGATGAGAGACGTACTACTGTAAGATATAAATGCAGAGTCACACATACTTTCTTTCCACCTCTATACGCATCCCTAATCTCTGTTGATAATAGAATACATCAAGTTAAAGATCAAATTATTATTTTCAACATATATTAGCGTCTACACCCAGCTTAACAACCCTCGATGGAGGATTAGAAAATTCAAATTGCATCTACCATCTATTGATGTGAATTAGATGTTTTGTTTGTGTCTCAAAAATACATGAGAGAAACGTGAAAGCCTCTTAAACCAAAAACCAATAGTTTGTTTGGCGAGAATAACATCACTGCTTATTTGATTGGTAAAAGATTAGATAGTCATTAAAGACACTATTAAAACACTAAAAATAATCATAATAATAGAATAATCACCAAACGAAACACGAGATAATAAGTTTAATATCCTTTAGTGCGACCCTTCCACTTGGAAGTTGGAAGTCAAGTTCTAATTTAGAATAATTTTATCTGCATTCAGTCAAATATATTAGTATATTTCGCCACAAGAGCTTGGAGCCCATATATGTTGGTCAAAAAGATATTTGGAATAAAGACCTCGATGAGAATCAAATTAAGAAGGAATGACAAATACCCATAAGCACAATATTGGTTTGTTCAAAAGACAGCACGCAATATATGAGGGACATATTACCGGTAGCTTTTATAAAGATGTTATAAAATATTACAAGTTTAAAAATCTACAAAATTGTATTTAAATGAATTAACTAGTTCAATTAATATGATTTTTGAAAAAAAAAAAAAAAAAGAAAGAGTTATGTGATTTGATTACTAAGTGAAATATGAGCTTTTTTTCCACAATAATCATAAACTTAAGGGTTAGAATTTGAAATCGAGGTCTCGACAAATGAAATATGGGTACACAAATAAGCCAACTAGGACACTCATAATTTTAAGTAGGGTGAACAAAAACCAAACCGTAACCGAAAAACCACAATAAAACCGAAAAACCGAAACCGGAAATAAAACCGATGGTGTTATTTTAAATTTTAAAAAACCGTAATTTTTTGGTGCTGTGTGGTTTTATACTCTGTAACCACACCGAATAACCGAAACCGCACCGCAATATATAATATTAATTGAATAAAATTATATTAGTAGTGTTTACTGTTTAGGATGCTAATTTATCAATATATGTAAAACGATCATATTTTGTATATTCAAAACATAAAATACTTATTTATTAAAATAGATAACAAATGCATAAAGAAAAAAAAAATAAAAAAAAAAACTTGGCTGAATACTCTCACATTCCAAAGAAAGGAAAAAAGAAAATTGGCTGAACACTCCCACATTCCAAATCGGCCAGATGAAGAAAGAATAGAGAAACACATCCTTTATTTAATGAAGACAAAAGGAAACAAGTCGGAATATGTGTGCTTCATTTTTAGAGACCTATTGCACCGGTTTTTTCTAGCAAACTCGATTAAGCCACTTTTTGGCATTTGGTTTACTTACAAAACTCAGTTTTTAGTGGTTAATCCAAACCTTTTTTTTTTCTAAACCTTCCGGTTTTTAGTGGTTAATCCACACCACCAAAAATCTTGGTTAAAAACCAAAACCGCACTTGTCACAAACTTACAAACTAAACCCGCACATAAAACTGCAAACCGCACTAATCAATTTTATATATAAAGAAACCGCAAGTTCTGTTTCATGGTTCTGTTTGGTCAAAAAACTGCACCAAACCGCATCATGTTCGTTCCTAATTTCACTCATTTTAAAAGTAATAGTCAAGTAAAGCCAATAGAATAAGTATTTTGGTCTAACGCCGGTGTGATAAGATGATCTCCTTTTAAGATGTTAATGGTTTAAGTTCCGTTTCAGTTATATATGATTTATGAATAGTTTAGAGTATGTATTAGTTGCAATTTGAAAAAAAAATGAAAACTGATTTTGTTTTCATCACAAGGTATAACTCATGATACATAAGGTAAAACCCATTAATGCAAAATGATAATCAACTTGTTCAAATAACTTAATACTTCCATCGATCTAAGCCATTCTTCATAGAAAATAATTTTAAACAACTTAATACATCGTGTTACGGTCATAATTTCAACATGCAAGAGTTGTCAAGTCAGGGTTTATCATTTACCCTTTTCAATCTATCATCAAAACCACATGCATGTATGTAAATGAAGCTATTGGAACTATTACAACACTTGAAAGTACCAATTTCATCTAACATTTTTGGATTCCCCTTTTAGGTTTCATATAGTCGTAAATTTTCACCAACCAAATCAAGAACTAGAGAAGGAATCAAGATTTCTTACATTTAAAAGATGAATCCTTGTGTTCTCCTTTGATTCCCTTTCAAGATTGAGCTCCAACTCACAAAAATCGCCTTTTATTGCCCCTCTTGTGTTCTTAGGAGTATGATAAATGGGGTAAAAGGACGATTTTATCTCTAAAAATCCATTTTTTTTAAAAAAATTATGAGCTCCAACGTGTTCACACCGTGTAAACAAATAAAACGCATCACATTCTTGTGTTTCGCCTGACTTTTCGACTCAACTTCAGACATCCAAAACTACTTCATACGAACTTGTATTTTGATAATTTTTATATCCATGCGTTCGTATTCGAGTCAACTACAATGTTATCATACATCATATTTTTAGTTATACTCTTACATATAAAAGGTTATAGATCACATGCTTTGCATTCACCTTTCATATATATACTTTAGCAAAATACATGACTTAACCTTTTATTCAACTAGTAAATATATTACACCCTTCTTAATATATAAGCTATAAGAAACATGTGTTACGATAATCATCATTTACTAAAGTATATAAAGAATAATTATTCTTACTTTGCTTAAAACCATAACGAATTAAAAAAAGAAGTTACTTTTTCATTCCATTTTGGTGGAACCTATTTTAATCCATATAATGATTTTAAAATTTACACACTATAGTTTCATTTAAAAAAAAATAATACAATGAAAAAGACATATACCCATCTTTATTTAAAGTTCCATATGGAAAGGCACATTTACATGTAACTTATATAAAGTCCAACCGCAATTTATTACAATAACAAATAAACATATAGCAATAATAAGCTTACCAATAAGTGAAAATATTTCATTAAAATCTATACCCTCACATTGATTATACGTTTTACCCAATAACCTTACTTTATGACCGTCTATCTCACCATTAACGTTACATATTATCTTGTATACCCACTAACACCTTGTTGGTTTGCAACCAATAGGGAGCTTAGTATACTCAAGTTCGATTTATTTATAAGGCCTCGATTTCTTCATTCATTCGTCGAATCCAATTAGGATCAGAGCAAGCTTGATTATAATTATTTGGTTCAATAATTTTATTGAGGTAAGAGACAAAACAACGATAACCAAGTTATAATAAAGAATAGTTTACAACTTTTTTATACATCTTATACTTCCGTATAAAAATATTCATCGAATTTTCTAGGAATATTAGACACTCTAGAGAATCTTAATACTACTCTCAAACTCCCTAAAACAAGTACCAAATACTAATACAAAATTGAGCTTTGGTCACGGTTTTCTCAAAACAAATTAACCACGGTTTTTTAATTCATATGGCTACAGGTCATTTTTATGAAGTTTTAGTATTTTTAATCACATTTTAGCTCAATAACTATGACCATTACAAATTATATGCACTTATGTAGCCATAGTTTATCATAAGAATCGTGACAAATATGTGTCACAATTTTACATCGTGGCCAAAAGTCATTAACAAGATAAAAAAATGTGTTTTTTATAAGTCACCAATTGTCATGAGAGAGATATGGTTGGACCATGATTATTAAGGTAGGTACTCGTGTAGCCATGGTTTATCTAATTTGTTTCCAAAAGCAACCAAGTCTCATCATAAACATACAAAACTGTAACAACTTGAAAGTCTTTTACTTCTTTAGGAAGTAAATAGGAAATAATGTATATTTAATGCTAAAATGGTGAAAGGAAAGTAGAATGCTATTTAGCAAAAATCAACGAATAGTCAAGGATTTGGAAAACATGGTGTGTGGCTGTTAGGAATGGCATGTGTAATGTGTTTGTGTGACATCTACGATCAGAAACACAGTTCATAACCAATTATGAATCGCCAGACACGTGGAAAGTATGCATGACATGTGGCATAAGACGGTAACACGAAGCATGATCCTGAATTGAGACATAGACACGACGCTTCCATATCTTTGATGCAGTGTGTAAGCATGTATCACAATCTAATATAAATTGTTGAAGTGCTTTCTATGATAATGTGTTTTTCGTATTGGAACATATAAGGCTCGAGTGACTACTCATGACTATAGAAGTCTAGGCTCGAGTGACTACTCATGACTATAAAAGTCTGTATCAACGAGAATATATTAGAATACAACTCCTGAAAAAGATACGGTAACTTCTCATCTTAATATTATATACATATGATATTGTAAAGTAATTATGAAAGGGTTAATTAACAGTTGAATTTTGTGTTGGAATTCTTAGTCAAATCAACAAAGGTTGTAAACCTTTAAGTATGGAATAATTATAAATAAATATTTTAGATAAAAAGTTTACAGGGTTAAACCATTTAGCAAATGTTTTATGCTATTTGATGAGTTTAGTAACAAGTGGTTACTATGTTCAGATAGTGGCCAGGAGAATGATCATTGCAATAGATACGAGATTTAAGTTTGTAGTAACTAGTAACAAGTTCTGAGGAACTTGGTATGTTGTCCAAATAGGTTTGGACAGGTGATTAAGTATAGAGGTAGCAAAAAATTGAAGATTATAATGGAGGTTAGTTTTACTAACTAGTCAGGTTAGCACATGTAGATTTTCTGGGTACATAGCACTATTTATATGGTTAAGGTGTCCCTATATCTTTCTATATTGTTTATAAAAGGGGAACCTTAGTATTAAATTGGATTAAAAAGATAGCATGCCTCATGATTTTAAGCTTTCAAATGGTATTTAGAATTAAAAGGGGCATTGCTAGTTATTTGGCTTATATGTTATGTATGTTATTTTGTAGTAATGAATGGCTAATATTTAAAAGGTTAAGTATTATAATTCTAGAATATGGCATGTATAGTAATATGTGAAGTTACACAATGTATGATTACGTGAAAGAACTGTATGATAAGAGTATTGTTGAAAAATATATATGCCTAAGAGTCATTATAAAACAATATTGTCAAATAATATATGACCCTAAAGGTCACATTAACAACAACTTGATACAGATTATTTATTATAAATTGATTTTAATAAATATTCAATAAACTATAATTAATTGAAAATTATTTATTTCTTGGAATTAATAATTTTCATTAGCAAGTAACATATTAAATCGTATGAAATGATTTATTAAGTCATGTAAAACATTTTAGACTATAAGGGCTTTTGTCTTTTACGAAAAGGTTAAGGTTTATACTTTATAAAGGAAGTTTATAAAATTCATAAACTAGTCCTCTTTTTTATGTCCTGAAACCATGGGTAGAAAAGAAAAAGAAAAGAATGCCTTTTGAGTTAGTTTAATCAAAAGTATACATGTATTATGGAGAATGAGGGATAATTAGGATATAGGGACATGATGTGCTTAAAGTGTTAAGGACTTATGGTCCATGAAAGAGTTGTATGAAGTGTCTTTTACTCTTTCTTTTCTCACTTCTTAGAACCACAAAATGCATCTTCTTCTTTCTTCTCTCTATTTTTTGTTAAAATACTTGAAGAATACTTGCACTTCTACTCTCTCGAATTTCATACTTTGGTTATGAACTTTAAGCTTAGAAGTATAAGAGTTTAAGGACTAGCATCTACATCAAGTTGAAGTATTGTTGGTGGGCATAAAGGAAAGAGTTCTACTCACATTCTTCTACAACTTCCAAGCCTCCCCTTGAGGACTCAAATACTATAAAGGGTGTTATCTTCTTCTTCTTCCTCTTTGGTTGTTGTTTACTTTCCAAACTTTGCAAGAAGATTCATGGTGGGTTGTAACAAGTTTATAATTGTTAAAAATATTAAAGTATTTTGTCGCCAAACTCTTAAGTTTTTAAAACAAATTTTGAATAAAAACCCAATAATTGGTATCAAAGTCATACTTTCACGTTTGGTTAGATTTTATGATTTTTGGAAATGTTGGTTTTTGGAAAATATAGATAACTAGCTTTTGTAAGAAAAGTAGTTCATACACATTTTCTATGACAACTTTGTAATTGTTATGGTATGTGACAATTTATCATGCATATTTTGTCACTTAAAGGTGTATTAGAAAAACAATTGTGGTTTTATTTATATGTTTATAGTTATGATGTGTATAAACTAGTCATGGACCCTTGTATTGTTGTATGTGTTGTTTTGTTAAAAATGTTGTAATAATTTATTGATTCATATGGTATGTAATAATTAAATAGTTAGTTTTCTTTGTTTATTTTTGTATATAGTAGATTAGTTTTAGAAATAATTTATTTTTTTCCGAAAGTGTGCTAAAAGTGTTGTTGTTGGCCTAATGCTTCATCATATTCCTTATAGTGCAGGCCCTAAGGCAAAACTTTCCTGATAGGTTGCATGTTGCTTATTTTAAGCCGTTTTAAGAAGTTTTCAACTTTTTTTTTCGAAGCAATTGATGTTTTCTCAAGTGGGAGCTTCTACAACAACATCACTAGAAGTTCTTTTTTTGGTCTCTTAATGTCCCTTTAGGAATGAACTTGGTATTTTTGTGTTTGCTTACAAAAATGTCATTAGATGGTTGGTTTATACACATATGTTTATGCATACATATGTTGTCTATTTTATAGAAATATTTTGTGTGGTTGATAAATTAGTTTTTCACAAACTCAAACAATTTTTTGAACAAAATAAACATCACATGGAGTTTGAATTTCAAAATTTTAACATGTGAACATAAGATGTAACTAGTTATTGTTTTAAAATAAAAATATGTTTTATAAAAAACATTAATAACGAAAAATTTTGAAATACTCAATTATATGTTTTAAAATGGTAATTTGTAACTTATACAAACTCCAAATATATAAGAAATAAACGGAAGTTTTATTAAAGATATAAAAGGTTCTAAAGCGCTTAAACTCAAACTTAATACCAGTTATTAAATTTAAAAATGATACATGTCAAATTATATAGAAACTAGCTTTTCATATAGAACCTTTAGAAGTGATTTTCTTTTTTCAAAATTCGTACCAAGGATTATTATATGCATGTAATAACCATGATATCATATTTTTTTTTTAAAAACAGAATTATAAAACATAAAAATACCCCTTATAAGCCTCAAAACTATGCAATTAGTTTTGAAGGTACTCACACATCTTTTGATGCACTAGTGAGATAAAGGATACCTAACCGCTTAATGTTATCTTTTGATGATTGGGGTGTATTCGCGATTTCTATAACCAAGGTTTAGGCCAATTACACAAGTTTTTCAGATTGGATGATTTGATCGAAAATCTTTTGTGATAAAGTTTTAGCCCATCGGTAGCAAGTGTTGCCCCTGTGGAAAAACGGATTTGCGCGGACAAGGTTTGAAAACTCAAACCTTGAATTAAATAATGACAATGGTTTCTAATGATCTTAATTCCAGTCAAGTCTAGATAAACTAGTCAAGTCTTGAATAATATAACTCGATAAAGTGCTCAAAATAAAGTAAAGAAACGTAAAGTATGAAAAATGAATATTTGACAACCCAAAGTTTATTCCGTTACATTACCCCGTTACCGTTAACGGAATATTCCATTTTATAAAAGTTCCGTTAATTTGAGGTCGTAACATAAATAAACGTTTTATTTATTTATATTATATGTCGTTAACTTCGTGATAAAATAAAGCAAAAACACTTAGATTACATTTCCATATTAATTTGGAAAAAGTTAAATTTTATTACGACCACTAAATCGGGTGCGACCAAAAGCCCCGTTTAGCGACAGTATTGGGTAGATTGCCACTGAGCTCCAACTCCAACCCATATATAAGGGGGAATGAACTTCATTCCACCCCTTTTCACTCTCTCTCTCTATATACTCTGTCTCATACGAGCCCGATTTCGCCTCAAATCCGCAACCAAACACCTCCAAATCGTAAGTTCTTGTACCCTAACTTATCCTAAACATTATTAGCTATGACTTTACCCCAAAATTCGACCATATAAGCTGTCAAAGAGGAGTTTACGACCCAAGAACACTCTAGGGCCATAAACCCTTTAAATGAGGCCAAAATGACCCAAATTTGTCCCTTTGAGCCTAGGAACCAATTAAGGATTTAGCCTAGGATTGTTTTCCGCTCTTTAGGGTACGTATACTTATTTAATTAGTATTAAATGCACTAATTGTATGTCAACATATGTTATCATATGTTAAATAGGTCACTAAGTGTGTCCAAGTCTTTACTTGACACCGAGCACCCAACCGGCACCTTCGTCGGATCCACTTACACTAGGTGAGTTCATACCCCTGAATGAACCTTTTAAATGTTTTTACATGTTTTATAGGGGGGAATACAAGTTAAACATGCCAGTTATCATATCAATCACATGTGATTGATAACCCGCATGCACAAGGATTTACCACACTGTAAACTGTTTTACCGAGTAGGATACTATAAATGGTTTTCTAAAATGTTTTCACTTGTTCAAAACTCTTACTTATATTGTTTTATCAAAGTTCATTTTAAACTGGTTTATGAAAAGTTTCCAAAGAATTTCTAAAGGTTTTCAAACTTATTTTACCAAAGAACACCAAGTTGTGATTTTCTCAAGTACAAAGGTTTTCTTCCATGTTTTGATACTCCCTCTTAGTTTAAACTCTTACTTGATAACGATTCACTTCGTGATGCGTTTATACTTGTTATTGCCTCTATTTCTCTTATACTTGTAGTCGCTTATGCCAATTAGACGCTCTTACTTCACTTGTTGTTGCTTCTACTTCGTGATACACTTATATTTGGTACGCTTATACTTCACGATTCGATTATCCCACACTGTACGCTTATACTTCACGATTCGATTATTCCACACTGTACGCTTATACTTCACGACTCGGTTATTCCACACTGTTTGTTTACACCCCATGATTTGATTATTCCACACGATTCGGTTATACATCATGATTGGGTTATACTTCACGATACGTTTTCCACTTGTTACACACTCAAACGTAGTTGGATGTATGCCTATGCTTGTATAGATGCATATAAATAATGGTTGAAGGACTCAGGAAGGCTTGTTCGCCCTATTTCCTTTTCTTCGTTGAGATGTAGTCTGGTGGGATCGGATGTCCGTCCGAATGTCATTTGATCATTAGTTATATATTATGTACACAAGCATAGACATATAGGTTTACATTATTCAGTTCAGTTATGAGTCTCTACCACTCGTTTAACACTTGTATTGGAAACCCACTACCCACTATTTGGGATGCATCTTCGGGACACGGCCTTCTCCGTCATCTAGTTGGTAACCAGAGTCTCCTGTAAGGAGAGCGGACATTGTGTGTATAGATCTATACGGGATTGACACCCCCGCACCCTGACTGCTAGCTACAGTCCACGGCCTACCAAGCCAAGGGGTGACAAATGTTACATTTTATAGACGCTTGTAGGGCGTCAGGTACTCTAGTGTCGGTTAGTATGGTTACGAGTATCCTAGGTTACCTTATAATTCATGGCCTTAAGGTAACGGTATCTTACCAGCAATTTACACTGTATGCTGGGAATCCACTCTCAGAGTCACACTGTTTTTAGACCTTGCTAGCTGTATCTTTCATTTGATACTGTCTGGGGTCTGTATTCTTTGTTTTAGACCTTGCTAGCTGTATCTTTCATTTGATACTGTATTGGGTTTGTATCCGCTGTTTTTAGACCTTGCTAGCTGTACCTTTCATTTGGTACCGTCTGGGGTCTGTGTCTCTTTTGTTAGACTAAGCCAGGTGTGTTGTTCGTTCGATACTCTCCTGGAGTCTATGATTCCTCTTGCCTTAGTCAGCAGTCTTCACTGCTGAGGCATATGTTATTTTCCCTGATTTCTCCTGCTTTCTTTAATAATCAAATTTTGTATTTTGATAGTGATAGAGATTAAGGGAAAACTACTTTTTACCACATAACTCCGTCCAGTCTTGGTAGAAGACTGCTTTTATTAAAGAAAATATAGGATTTTCTGGAAAAGACACTAATGTAATGGACACTCTAAAACTACCACTTTTATTAAAGTTATTTGGATAAAATGACACTAACTGCTTATGAACTCACCAGCATTTGTAAAAATGCTGATACTCGCTTTTCAAATAACTTGTATTCTCAGGTCAGCATTAGACAGGTACATTCTCGGAGTTGTTGATGAAGATAGCTTAGTACCAAACTGCACTTATATTATTACCTGTATTACTTTGTTGTATTTTAATGTAAACCATGTAAAATTATTACTATTAATGCAATGGTTGTTGTACTTTGATTACTATAATGCACGTGTTGTGATATTTGACATGACGTCACCCACCCCAGAACGTTTCCGCCGTTCCGATTTTGGGGTGTGATAGAATAGTATTATGAACAAGAAGAGTGTTAGAGAGAAATGATTCACTGAGTAATTCTTGATTTGATTGAAGTGAAATTGTTACCATTTACAAGGTTGACACTCCTTTTATAGCCAATGAGTTACAAAAGACAAATACAAATAAAGTGCACATGGAATGAAAATCAAACAGCATGACATAATCATTTTTGTTGATCTTGTCGGTTGTACGACACTAAATAACAAACTGATAAACAACGAAGTACTTTCACTTATGTCAGAACACTATTGACTAATCTCGGAAACAACATAATCTCGGTAGTCTATTTATCTTTGAAATCTTCTCATCTTGGACCATACACCATCTCGGAAATATACTTAAGCTCGGATTGACTAAAGGGCACTTTTCGTGCACTAACAACCCTCCCTCCTTGAGGTTGAGGGTTTATGTCCCTTTTGAGACATATGTCGATTTAAAGGAGTAGTTTATGAGTAGATTAGATTTGTTGTTCCAAAAAATGAAGAGAGTTCTGAGGCATAGATGAGGTTAAAAATGTCAATTAAATTTTGTTATTAGCGATTCCATAAAACTAGAAATTATATAGTACAATATAATTGTTAATCAGTATCTACCTAATTGGATTCAAATGAATGAGATAAAGGATAGCTAACCATTTATTTGTTTTGCAACTTAGATCGTAAAATTTGATAATTAATGTTTTTTTTAACTAAAATGGTATTATTTAGTAAAGATTCAAATATTGAAAATACTAAATGAATTTTGTTAAAATTTGTAGATGAGAACTAAATCCAATCTCATAACCATGCATCACTTTGATCTTGATAATCAACATGAATATTTAACATTTGATGAGCATTATATTATTTAGTAGACGTGTGTCTTGAGATACAATATCCAAAGAGAAAATAAATTGTACATTCTTAAAGGACATATTCCTAAACAACCTAATATTAAGAATAAACCTGAGCATAATGTTTGGTGGAAGCATTGCATTGATTCTGAAGATGTTTCAAGAGTGATACTGTATTCAGATATTCCAGACCTCTGGAAGGAACTGGTATGGCCACATGGCACTAAGTTTGAGCTAGCCTCAAAAGGACCTAACTACTATGTTTGAGCTAGATAAAATGATTTGTATTATATTTGCTTGGAAAATAAATATATCATGTATGTCATATTATATAAGACAAGGTATATAGTTATGTTGTGAACATATCATAAGATACCAATTAAATACATGGGTTAATCACTCGATGGCTATAAGAACATTCTAGGAATATTAAGAAGAACTAAGAGATTGTATATGAGATAATTAGTTTAGAAGAAGATCTTCATGTAACGACCCGTGTAAGATTTCGAATTCAAAATTGATAGATATAATTATGAATTATAATTGGATTTTGACTTCATTATGGAATGAAGAATAAGTTTTTTTTGGAATGATGACCAAGAAAAACATGATATTACACAATCTTCTTCAAAAATGAGAATACAATACTACTTTTGGAAGTTGAAATCAAATATGATTGGATGAATGACTTCATTGAAAAACTATGTTTATTTCTGCCATTCACGGATCACATAGAAATCATTGTGACTTCGAGAGTATATTTAATCAATCTAATACACTCTATGTCACGAAAGAACATCAATCATATTCTCCAAGATAATTAACTATAATTAGTGTATGTCAAATGTGGAGTTGATAGTATTCGTAGAATTCACAAAAATTACATTTAGTCAAACCCTTTAATAAAGTCCTTTTTTGGATCTAAGTATGAACGGACGCACTTCAACTATAGGACTTCATTATTCTAGAAATGGGATTTTAATTCGCATTTAGTATTCGAATATTGGAAAATTGTAACAACAACTATTACATAATGCTTTTGATATACTGAGATATGATCATCACATTAATACTTGTATTCTATATTAACATGTTTAATCCAAGAATAATCTTATTATTCTAAAAGTTCATTGTCAGTTATAATTTTGGGAACAATTATGAAGTAACACTAATATGAATTGGATTGGTTGATTCTTACCAGATGAAAGTAGGCAAGTGGTTGTAACCAAGTTTTATAGGTACTTGTCAGAGAACTAGTATTGAACTGACCCACATCAAGCGTCACCTAATGGATCACTATCGTGAGTGATAATTGATAACATGTACTATATTTGTGTCCTTAACACCTGAGACACATAGAGGCCTAGTGGGTCTTAAGTGTAGGGAGTGTTATGCTTTGATATGGTCAAATACTGATCCTTAAACGAGTAGTTATAAAAGCCATTTTTAGGTATGGTGTGAACTATGCAAGAGGATTATGTAATCAAGATGAGAGTTGTTCCTTTTATGTGTTGAGAGTTAGACATCTAAGGAGAATGGTTGACTTTTGGAAAAAAAAAAGTCGCTAACTAGGCAATCGTAGTGCTACATAAAGTAGGAATTATGGAACAAAAAACACCTAAAACGGAAATCATATGAGAAGGTTATTACTTTTATAAAATCATAATGGTAAGAAAACTAGTCGAAAAAAGGAAGTCAAAACAAGAAAAAACGACCAAAAGGAAAGTTGTAGAGAACAAAGAGACCTATAAGGATATATAAGAGTCATAGAAAAAGGAGTTTGTACATGAGAGTTACATATTTTCAAAGATTAGAAAACATCCTTGCATGCACCCACATGCAATGCGCGACACGCATTCTGACTCTCCGATCCTCCAGGACACGGATGACGTGGCACCATGGGTATAGGACATGTGTCAGCATCATGATAGTTCGCATGCACACTGCATGGCGTGCAGCCCAAACCCTCTATAAATAGAAAGTATCGACTGATGTTTTCTCACACCTCAACACACACACACACACATCTCTCTCTTTCTCTCTAAAATTTAGTGGCAATGATTCCCGAGCATATTTCTAGTGTCAAACTTATGTTTTTTCTACCCTACATCAATTCTTTCATGAATTATAGGTGAGTTCACAACCCCATTTTTTCAAACTTTTTTTTGGGGGGGGGGGGGGTGGGAATACATGTTTAAAATGCCACTTTACATAGTTATTACTAACTGTAGTTAGGTACTTATGCTTATAACATTAGGATGATATTATGTCTGGAAGATACTCTGCCCAAACTCTTTAGCTAATATAATACCTAGTTATTATATTGAATCATAATGATCGATAAGATCATACATAGTCGTCATGTTGGCTAGTTGCCAGGAAATGCTGAAACTCGTTATTATAGTTACCCTTTGGATAAGCTTTGTACCTAATGTTACTCTGCCCAAATACTCGGATACACGAAACACACTAATTAGACATATATGTATCAAATAAATAATATATATAATAAGTAAACATGTATCAATACAACACGAATAACAACACAACTGACCAGGGGAGACCTCCATAACAAGAGTTAGATAAGACACTATTCATCAACATGCTAATAGATTTTCAGCTAGCTCCCCACCTATAATCATTAAGTCTTAAGTGAGGGAGAGAGATATGTATAGATCTATATGGGATTGATAGTCCCACCTATGGTTGGCTAGCTACAACCTGACTGCAAGACAAAGCTGCTGATGTGTTATTTATGCACTAGTTTTTTATTTCTAAAGTCCTATATAATCTCAACTAGTCTTAAACACAAATAGGCAGTGTACCTAGTCTTGAAGTAATATAGTTGTGGTAAGAAAGGATGTCGAACACAAGGAACGGGAATGGTCTAGATCAAATAATTCAAATGTTAATTAAATTAAAAACAGAAAAGTAAAAATAGGGTTTTTGTTTAAACTAAATTAAACTAATTTACGCTCAATTAATCAACGAAACTAAAGAACTAAATGGAAACAGTAAATAAGAAGTACTTCCACTAGAATACGAATCCCCTAAGTTTTTATGTTTGATTTGTTAGAAGTGAAACCGATTAATGAATTGATTACCGAATTGTAATATGACTAGTTATCTTGATCGAATTTCCTAGTACTATTATTTAATGAACAGCTAACACAATGATTATGCAATTAATAAGCACATAATTAATTCAGTATATTCAAACTATGAACTATATGATCTAGTGATTTCTTGTCAATGATTGTGAAAGCATAAAGATTTGCGCGGACAAGGTTTGAAAACTCAAACCATGAGTTATCTTAAGATCAATGTCTACTACTAATGATAAAGGTCCAATTAAGTCTAGTAACCAGTCTTGTCTCAAAATTAAGAAGTTCAACAAAGTGTTGAAAATGATTAAACAATAAGTATGAATACTGTAAAGAGATTCAAGACCAATAAGAATGTTAGAGAGAATGATTAACTGAATGATTCTTGCTATTGATGAGAAAGGTGAATGTTGTGCACATACATACTAAGGTTTTAACTACTTAAATTGAAAAGGAGTTACAATAAGACAAATATGATAAGTGCATGGACTAAAAGAATCTGAAGATCAAAAGACTGACATAATTGCTTTTGTAGATCTTGTCACATGTACTATAATATCAAACAATAACATAAGAACAAAACAGTACTTGCAACATTAAATGCACATTACAGACTCAAAATAACAAGTAACAAAAGATGCATCTCGGACAGGACTTCACTTTCGAATAAACTTCATTTTAGAAGACTTCTCACTTCGAAAGACTCTCACTTCAGAAATTCTTTATCTCAGATTACTAGAGGATCATCACTTAGCTTCATCAAACACAAAAAATAAGCACTTTGAAGGATTACCGATGGCTATAAAAGGCCGATTGTCCGAGATTGATTGGACGGGCAGTGGTGGCGCCTACACAAACCACCTTAAGGATTAATGATGGCTCCCAGGGCAAGGATGAGGCACCTGTGGTGAAGAGTAGGTCATTTTAGGTGAACACTGATAAGGCTCGTGCAACAACGGATGTGGTTACTGGTACGTGACTTATTCATATATTTTATTGCTTTCCTTATTTATGCTCATGATTATATCTAATATTGTATAGGTAAATTTTGTTGGATATGGTGTCTAAGCCCATAACTATAACTGAGATGTACTTGACCCGATTGTAGCATGGTCCTTTTGGGTTGCCTTCACCAGTGCAATTTGGTATGACGGACTTCTAAGTAAGGTTATTTATGATTTATTGATATATTACAAGTATAATATTTTATATGAAATCATATTATTTAATTAGTATTGATCAAGAATTAATTTGGAATTAATGTTGTGATAAAAAAAGACTAATTAAATATATAGGGATTGATTGTGTAAATCAATGAATCTTATAGTGTGGGATAATGATCCATGGTTATTTAGGATGGGCTAAACCAATGAGACAATCCATGGAGGTTGACCCATGGAGCCTAAGTAATATGAAAGGTCATTAGGTTTTGCAAGGTGTAACCCTAGCATTTGCTACACTATAAAAGCACACCCTCATGACTAAAATCAGTTGCCACAACATTCTTGGAGAGTGTGAATTGATTTTGTGCTAAATAAATTATTCTCCCAAGCCTCCTCTTGCATATTGGTGTTTTTGAACCATTAGAGGCATCACACTTGAGGTGCTCAAGCTTTCAAAGGTCAAGAACTACAAGTCCTTCTAAGAGGTAAGTCATCTAACTAGTTATGTTGTTTATTTGACAATTTGTATGCTAGTTAGGATATATGCTTTGTAAAACTGAAAATGTGCATGTATAATTAGAGAAAACATAGATACAAAGCCTTTAGGGTTTCATGTGCACCATAGGAGTGTTATTGTGCTCAAAACCGAATAGTGGTATCAGAGCCTAGGATTGTTTTTTGTTATACTTGATGCCTGTTGTTTTTCAAAGTTGAAAATTTTGATTTTTTTCCTCTGACTGATGAACTCTCTGAGTCCACTAGCTAACTCAACAAGTCCAATCAATAACAAGGGCAACTCGACGAGTCAGTTAATGCACTTGTTGAGTCCATGGATTTGGTTGCAGAATTTCGAGTTTTGTTAGCCTAGATTGGATTGGAATCACTACTACAAACTGTTTTACATCATTAACTCCGTTTTTTATGATATGGTAGTGAGTATGCTCATCCAATCACAAGATAATTGTCAAAGTTTTAAGATAATTGTTGTTTTATATGATAAACAAAGTTGCTTGCAAAATGTTGACTTGATATTAACTTATTTATGAGTTTAGCTAGATCAATCTTGAATTATATGATAATTTTAGTTGCTGAAAAATTGATCTAAATGATTTTAATGACCTCCATAACTTTTCCTCAAGTTATGGAAAATGAAAAGTATCATCTTTAAAAGTGCATTAAACTCATAAGTTATGAATTCCAAGAGTCATCAAAAGATAGTTGTCATAATTCCTATCATAGTTGTTAGTTTATATGTTAAGCCGATTACTTGTATCATTTGATTTGAAACTATTTTGCCTTATGAGTTAGTTTAGATCATGATTAAAAAAATTATATGATAATTTTCCTTGTTAGAATTGATCTGAATGTTCTTTAATGGGTTCCATAACTTGTCCTTAAGTTAAGGAACATGAAAAGTCTTGTCATAAATGTTTTAATGAAATCCATAACTTGTCCTCAAGTTATGGAAAATCAAGAGTCTTTTCATAAAACCAGCACTCTCATAACTTATAGAAATAATGAATTGTGACAAGTTTCAAAACTTGCCCTCAAGTTTTGGAATTTGTAAAGTCTCACTAATGAAACTTCAATTCCAAACCCTAGAGTTTTAAAAGTTAAAATTCAACCCTTATACTTTATAATATTATAAGTTTAATATATATATATATATATATGTGTGTGTGTGTGTGTGTGTGTGTGTGTGTATGACAAGTCAGTCTTACCATTAGTAGGCCTCATTCACGAAGGCGGTCTATAAGGGGGTATAAGGTTACTGCCTATAAAATGGCGGTGTAGTGGGTGTCCACTCTCACCCACCGCTTCCTTGAATGGTGGAGGGTCGTTAGCCGAACGGGTAGGATAGGACATTAATTATCATTAAAATTATAATGATAAATATAAAGTAACTAACCTTATATTAAATTCTCAATATTAGTTACTTTATGAAAATGTGAAAATGGTGCTAATCCATGAAATTACACTTTGCACCTTGTTAAGTCGTTAGTGGACCGTGTGTGGTTAACCGGCACACTAATATGTGACTAACAATGTGTGGCAAGGGGTAGTTTGCTGTTAATCATAGATCAATGGTGCATGTGTGGTTAAACGGCACATTGATTAGGTGATTTGTAATAATGAGTGTACCAAGCTAATTTGTATGGTTATTCACACATTGTTTGTGATCCTCGACATCCCAATCACAAACTTGAAGGGCACAATCGAGATTTAAACATGCCATTGAAAAGTTCAATGAATCTTAAAGGGTCTAGGAATTTCAATCCAATTAAAACTTAATAATACATTTCGTTTTTCATGGTGGAAATTGGTAAATCGTCATTTACCTACGTTCAAATATTTTACAATTGGATTACGACATCCCTTTTCGCAATTATAAAATATTGTGTTGGGTCCTAGTCTTAATATTTCATTTTGGGTGTTATATATAGGACTTAAATCAACTAAATTGAATTTCTCCCTTTATATATGTTGGGTCAAAATATGGTTTATACTTTACTTTTCTGGGCAATTGTATTTTACTGTAATATTTATGAATTTTTGGTCTAGTTTACGGCTGAGTTTACGGCCGTAAACACCTTACGACCGTAAACTCATTTACGACTCATTTGTTTCCGGCCCATATTCCTAGTATAAATAGAGGTGTTAGGGTGAGGAGTAGAGATTGATGAACACGAATTAGTTTACGGCCTAGAGAGAAGAGAGAAACTAGAGAGCATTTTGTGTGAATCTTTTGTATCCGGACCTTTAATTCATATCAATTCATACGATGATTCATATTATTCTTCTTCTTCTTCTCTTCTATTTGATTTGACATCATCCCTTTGATTGGGATTTCGCACCATCAAACGGATCTGACTGATACACGGGCAGATTAGGGACTTACAATTGGTATCAGAGCCAAGTTGTATCAGTCAAAAGGATTTATTGTTTCATCCAAATATCGAATATTTTGTGTTTACGGTCCAAGCTTACGACCGTAAACACCGAGTTCTTGGGCCGTAAACTCTATTTTGGAGCATTATTTGATCTTATTTTCGAAATATTTTTGAGTTTTTGGATAGATCTCGCAAAAATAAGAGGGGGTTTGTTCTTCGTGTTTTTCATAAAAAGGGGTTTTTGATCGAGTTTTGGAACTTCAAAGTCGAAAAATTGTTGTTTTTCACGAAATCGTTGAAGAGTTTTCGGCCGGAGCTTACTGCCGGAAACAGTTCACGGCCGGCGGCGGGGTTCCCGTTTGCGGCTAGGTTTCCTGAGCTTGCGGCTCGGAGTTTGCGGCTCGGTTGGAGTATACGGCTCGGATTTCGGCTCGGCTAGGGAAGCCGGCTAAGCAAGCCGCACAGCGTTTCAATAAAAATAAGGGCGCGCAGATTTTAGGGGGTGCCGGGATTCGAACCCGGGTCTCCTGCATAGACGAACAACGTCTTACCAGTTGAACTAGCTTGAATCTTGTTTTATTACTCCGAAATATTAAACTTAAACACCTCCAGTCGCATCCAACTTTCGAAATTTTGTCAAATTTAACCCAAAAACTCAATTTCTTTTATTTTTAAATTCCTTTTTCATTCAAAAAATATATATATATAATAAGATAATAAATAATAAAATTAATTAAAATTAACAATAATAATAATAATAATAATAATAATAATAATATAATAAAAAATAAAAAAAAAAATTTATTTTTTAAACTTTTATTTTTGATTTTTGATTTTTTATTTAAAATTTTGATTTTGTCTTTCAAGTTTGACATTTGATTTTAAACTTTGACTTTTTCATTTAACCTTTAAAATTTCAAATTTAACTTTTCGGTTTGACTTTTAAGTTTGACTTTTGAGTTTAATTTTTAAAATTTGACTTTTAAGGTTGACTTAAAAAAAAGGCATTTTAAATTTGATTTTTAAGTTTTATTTTAGCTTCTAGTTGTATTTTTTTTAATCGATTTTAAGGTATACGAGAGAATTTGAAAACATGAAAGAGAGTCGTCAGGAGACGTTAAGAAAAAATTTCAACTTTTTCGATTTTAACCCTAGAGAAACCCTCGAAACTCAATTGTAGAGATTTACTACACTCACTACTGAGGTGAATATAGCCGGAATCTTCTTGTCCAAATCAGAGATAAACAAAATGCTGCTAAATTCACTTCCGAAATCGTGGGATATGAACGTAGCTGTTATCAAGAAGACAAAAGATCTCAATTGTCTTAGTATTGCTGAAGTAATTGAAGAGCTTAACGCTTTAAAGAGTTCTGTAAACCTTCCGATCAATGAAGTGTCATGTTCTCATTCATGTGAAGTTTCATGTTTTCAATCATGTGAAGATACGATTAAGTTTCTTCGAGAACAAATTGATGTATTTAAAAGAGAAGTTGAGGACCTGAGATATGAAGGATACCAACTCAGGAAAAGATAGAAACCCCTGAAGGCTGAGTTAGAAGCAAAAACCAAGGACTTTAGGAAACTTCAGGAAGACTACAGTAACAAATGTGAAAACTATGATTATGTAGTCAAACAAAATGCTGAGCTAGTGGCTGAAGTTGAATCTTTGAAAGGAAAGTTTGAAACCGCCAAACTTGATGTTAGAAAATATGATTTCTCAAGTGAGGTGGTTGCAAATATGATAGACCAAAGCATGCAGTTTAAAAGGAATCAAAACAAGGGTCTAGGGTGTAATAGTGTACCTCCTCCTTTCAATCATAACTACACATCCATCCCTATGACAAATGAACGAAATTGACAAGGAGGCACATCTTCAATATGGAAAACGAGCTGGATTTGTGTCAGGAGGAGTTATTAATTTTGAAGATACTAATGTTGCTACTTCATGTGCAGGTAAAGTAGCAGAAGATAAGAACAAGGAGAACACTATTGAACAAACAAATGTCTCTTTGAGCTCTGAGTCTGTTGCTTCGAACTCAACTGCCTCTGATCAACCTGCTGTTGAGAAATACAGGCCACCAGTTCCAGCGAAACAGAGTGCCTCCTGAAATTGTTCATGTGGAAATAATAAGAGATTAGGCAAAGATACGCCACCAGGGGCAGGAAGAGATAACTTCACAGTGAAGAAAAAGACTTGCTTTCACTGTGGAACACCTGGACACATTGCCAGAAATTGTCCTAATCGCGCATACTTTCCCTACTATGCATAAAGGTTGCAGAATGCACCAAGAGGGAGATACTCCAAAAGAAACCCCTCAAGGTCACGTTCAGACAATGCTGATTGGAACGCGCAGAAGGCCAACAATCAATCTTCCAAGGCCAAGAATCAAAATCCCAAGGGCAAGGAGGGAATGTCGACCACGAAGTCTAATCCAAGAGATGCCCCAACAAAACCAAGACCGGCTAGGTCAAAGTCATCTCGAAGATCGGCTTCAAGTTCCAAAGCAAGTGCTGAGGCACCCATCAGATCGAAAAAGAAATGGGTTAAACCCAACTACAAATGGGTTCCGAAGGCTCAAACTCCCAAATCAACTAACGACTTTAATATTTCTACATCTTCCGTTTCTGATAAGAAGGACATGTCATGAGAGAGAGTATTATGCAAGGATGACAAAGGTCGACCCAGTTTCAAAATGGACTGGGTTCCAAAGACCAACTGATCCCGCTCTGTGTCGGAGCAGCTATGAAAGCATATCATCAGACTTCGGTTTGTTGGTAGTAGCTGTTCCAGGCACATGATAGGAGGCATCTCTCAACTGTACAACATTCAGACCTTTGTTTGAGAGTATGTGTCCTTTTGCGGGAAAGGAAGAATGGAAGAAAGGAAGGGATCACATGGGGTTAGTGCTTAATGATATGAAGAATTTTCGGATCTGTTATGAGATTATGCTTGCTGTTCTCAGACCTTTTGAATGCCGATTCAATTGGTGAATTACGGTTTGCGTTTTCTTCTCTATACTCCTGAGTTTTTCTTAAGCTGATTCGCTTTAAAGACTAATTTTTGTTTTAGGATGGTTTAAATTTGCGCATTTACTTTCGTTTCTCTCCTATGCACAAATTTAGGGGGAGAAATAAAAACAAAACAAAAATTAGAAAATTTTAATTTAAAAAAAAATAAAAAAATCCAAAAACATTAGAAAATCAGAAAATAAAAAAAAACAAAAATGTTGGTTATGTAGTGTGCTTGAGGGAGATGTTTTGGGAAGTGATATTATCAAGTGATAACAGGAAACCTGAGTCTGCGTGACGTACCCGAAGTTGAAGGGTCTATGCTTTGGTTCGATGCGACGGTAGGCACAAAAGTTTCTAAATGGACTTGACTAGGGAGAGTTGAACTTAGGAAATTTATAGAATTGACAAATCTTGACCTAGTTAGATACGTTCAGCCTGAGAATATGACGCTCGGATAGGTTGAGCAGGGAGATATATATGGGAATCTACTCGTCACATTAATTGAACCCGGACTTGGAACCGTGGTTTAACTTTTCCTCGATGTGCGGATTCTGTCCTTAATTCCGGTTGGATGGGGCGACTGGTAAATTCCGATAAATTAGGTCTGTAGAATATCATTTTCTTTCTTTCCGTCTGTTAGTCATATGTTGTCTCCTTTGCGCGACTTCTAATCCGACATGGTACACAACATATGCAACTCTATTTCTCTGCAGGCTATATATATACATGTGTGAAATACTTTTTATCTGTTAGCCATATGCTGTCTCCTTTGCGCGACTTCTAATCTGACCTGGTACATAGCATATGCAACCTTCTTCTTCTCAACCCCTCTGAAGTAGTTAGCAATAGAATTCTGAATCTCTTCTCTCTCTGAATGGTTTTCTGCTCACCCGGTGTAAGGAGTACTTTGGAAGTTCTTGATGGCTGGGGCATATCAGGAAGCGGGAAACACGTTCCAGTACACTTAAAATTGAACTCATACATATTGTCTATAGATCTCGTTGCTCAATTTAGCTGGACAACAATATCCCTAGTCGTCGTCAAATGAATGGACCTTAAGATATAGTTTCTGAAAAATTAGGATCAGATATAAATTTTAGGTTTTTAAGTTCATCATGTCTTGTAACAAATAGTATGTCCTAAATCTGTCACAAATTTTTTGTGTTTAAGTGGACCACAATACCGACGATCGACCAGACAAAGATGTGAATATGAAAGGTACCGACAAGTGGATAAAGGCTGTCTAAAAACTTTGATCCCAAATCATTCTTAAAGTTAGATATCATTTTTATTTTTGTTAAATTTGTCATAGTTTCTTCTAATTTAAATATTAGGGGAAAATTAAAAATTAAAAATAATGAAAAAACAGTAAAAATATTCAAAAAATTCAAAAATCAAAGAAAAATCAAAAAAATTAAAAATCCAAAAATAGTGTTATTTCTGTTTTATTTCTTGTTCAGAAAAATCAAAAATCCAAAAAATATTTTTTTTCTATTTTAATTTGTGTGCTAAGTTTTCTTTTAGTTTTGTTTTTGTCTTGAAAAGTGATCTCAGGTATAGATAAGACTCATGGAGTTTGTGTTGAAGATTTCTGAGCCAAAAGCTTTGTCCGTGAGCATCGAAGAATTCTCATTCGAAGGAGCAAGAAATGAAGATTATTCTTTCAAATTCAATCTTTCAACCCCAGAAGCAAGGTGAAGCTGCAATTGAAGATTATGTGACGGATTGCATTGAAGCCTCCTCAATCAGTCTGATGCTATCTTTGTACCTGCTGAAGTGATCCAGAAGATTTGTTCTCTATGATGTTCTCTCTGAAGATTCTCAAGCTGAAAGCTTTATCTTTCATGAACCAGTACAAGAAGCCTCCTCACCCAATGTGCGTTCAATGACAAATTCTGAAGAAAACCTCAAGTGCTCAAGATGAAGTCATTCATTGAAGATTCATATGTTCATCCTGATGTTGTGAAGAAATCGAAGGTTAAAGCTGAAGCCAAGCTCTCATTGAAGATTGACAAGAAGAGCCAGCTACTTTTTAGGGGGAGCTTGTTGGGTCATTAAGAAAAAAAAGCTATAAACCAAGGGGGAGATTGTTGGGTCAAAATATGGTTTATACTTTACTTTTCTGGGCAATTGTATTTTACTGTAATATTCATGAATTTTTTGTCTATTTTACGGCCGTAAACACCTTACGGCCGTAAACTCATTTACGGCCCATTTGTTTCCGGCCCATATTCCTAGTATAAATAGAGGTGTTAGGGTGAGGAGTAGAGATTGATGAACACGAAGTAGTTTACGGCCTAGAGAGAAGAGAGAAACTAGAGAGCATTTTGTGTGAATCTTTTGTATCCGGACCTTTAATTCATATCAATTCATACGAAGATTCATATTATTCTTCTTCTCCTTTTCTTCTATTTGATTTGACATCATCCGTTTGATTGGGATTCCGCACCATCAAACGGATCTGACTGATACACGGGCAGATTAGGGACTTACAATATATGTCTAGGTCAGACAACTATGGTCTTCCCGAATCTGTTGGAAAAGGCTTTCCACATGAACGTGATATTCCACAATATCATACTTCACTTCCTCCACCACCTCCAATTATTCTCCCTGACCCACATGTTCGAAGACTGGAAAAGTTCAAGGTCATTCATGCCCTATTGGCGAGAAAACATGAAGATGGAAGACCTGTGTGTGCACATGTCTTGGAGATGAAGTCACACATTGATAGGCTGGGAATGTTAGGAGTCGATGTCTCAAGGAAGTTGGATGTTGACTTGGTTCTTCAATCACTTCCTGAGTTATATAGTTAGTTTGTTAAAAACTACTATATGACAGACTGCGACGTGACCCTTATTGATCTCACCTATTTGCTTAATACTGTTGAGTCTGCAATGACTTGGCGTATTGGTAAAGCAAATTTGATTAAAAGATCTACTTCCCAAGCTTCCATGGACATTGACAATGGAAACATTGGAAGTCCAGTAAAGATTTTTCTTTCCAAGGGAAAGGGAAAGGCTAAGTCTTAGATTGTCTCTTGTACCATTACCAAAGTGTCCATATGTTTATGATATTGCCATATTTATACTTATTTTTAGGCAATATTTAAGTACATTTTTATTAATAAATTAGTAATATGATTAGAATAATGATACTTATGACTTTAAATTGTTATTTTCAGTCAATATAAAGGATTCTCGAAGAGAGGGACCAAAAGTGACAAAATAGGGAACATGGGAGGCTTGAAAGACAAGAAAATAATAAATTCACGATAAACACTTAATTCACGACGTGGCGATGAAGCCCACGACATGGCACAAGTGTTCCAGAAGATAGACATCGCGACGCGGAGGATTTCCTTGGAGGATACAGATTGCTTGAAGCCCACGACGTGGCACATCTGGCCACGACGTGGCGCGGGTTTTTGAAGATTATATAAGTGCTCCTGATTATTACGAAAGGGAGAAGCTTTTGGCAGAAGAAAAGAGTTCCAGGAGACGATTCAGAGCGAAAGAAAGGTTCTGGAAGAGGGTTTTCAACACCAAAAGGAGTAAAGGTTTATATTTTAGTTAAATAAGAATATGTCTTTCATTATCTTTAGCTGTGTTGGTTTAGTTGCTATGATGAGCAAATGAATCTAGCTACTCTTGTTTCGCTAGATGAAGCTTTAAACTTATGAATAGTTATATGCTTATGGATTAAGTTTAGTTGGTAAAGATTGCTTGTGTTTGATTTGAATAACCTAGCATGCTATTATTTGTTTATCTAATTGCTTGATTGCATGTTCTGTGTAGCTTAGTGACCATTAAACTGCATGAACCTGTTTACCTAATGATTTAGTGAACATTGAATGGTTAGAGCTAGGATTGACCAATCTTAGTTAGTAATTAGAATAAATAAAGCTTAGCTGTGCTAGAGAACGTGTATTGTGATCATAATTGCGTTTATACAACAAATCTTACATAGCAGATTTACATTCATAATTAGTTCTGTGTTTAATTATGTGTGAACATACATGGTTTGACATGAATTAGTTAATTATTGGTAAGTTAGAACTAAATTACTAATACAACTAAAAACCAACTTAATAATCCGTAATCATTAGCTAGCCATTAGGGAGAAGTGGATTCAAACTAAACAAGAGTGTGTTTTTATTTATTTAATTTGATTTAAGTTCATCTGATCTTGTAAAACCAGATAAAACCCCTTTTAAACTTGTTAATAAATTAGGTTAATTTAATTGTAAATAAATTAATTAGAACACCGTTCCCTGTGATCGACACCCGACTTTCCCAAGCTATACTGTAATCTGACTAGGTACACTGCCTATAAGTGCAAAGTTAGTTAAGTTTGTTAGGTTATAAATATTAAAATTAGTGAGTACTTTTGTGCACATCAAGTTTTTGGCGTCGTTGTCGGGGAACGGCTTAGTTTTTAGCTTATTTATTTGCATTAAATTGATCGATCCTTTTTGTGGAATAAAAACCACAAAAAGTTAATTTTTCAGCAAAATAAAAATTTTCTGTCAGACATAGAGTCCACGACGTGACGTAATACCTGCCACAACGTGACAGATAGAAAACTAAATTTTTAGTTTTTAGTTAGTTTTTCTTATTTTAGTTTAGTTTCACGTTTTTAGTTTAGCAAGTTGCAGGAGTTCATGACCAGAAGCTCAAACACACACTTGGTGCCACCACTTGAAGACCCTGAGTCTGCACTTCAAAAGAAAAAGACGCCCTTGCAAGAATTGAAGTCAGCTTTTTCTAGGAAGTCGGGAAAGAAGACAGGAGAGTCAAGTTCATCAGGGAGGCATAAGAGCAATCTTGAGCATTTGGATCATACACCCGTCCAAACCGAGTCCGAAAGCGATACCGAGCCAAAATTTGAAGAACACACGAGCAAACCCAAGAACGAGCCAAGGAACGAGATGGCAGCGATTGAAGAAATGTCCATGGGAGCTTACAAGAACTGGATCCGAGAAGATGTGGGTCCCGGTTTAGTCCAACCCGCAATACCTGCCACTGCCACATTCGAGTTGAAGGGACACATATTGACCGCACTAAAGTACATCCCATTTTTCGGGAAAGATCATGAGGATGCTTTTAAGCATCTAGATGAAGTCAACGACATTCCGGTTTACTTCAATGTCCCAAATGTCAACAGAAACACAGTCTTGCTTAGGATGCTTCCCATCACTTTCAAAGGAGCTACTAAGGAGTGGTTGAAAGTACTCCCACCGGGTACAATCACCACTTGGGCTCAAATGCGTGAGCAATTCCTGGACTAGTTTTGCCCGCCATCCAATATAGCCAAACTCAAGAAGGCAATAGCCAACTTTGAGCAACAGCCAGGGGAGTCACTATACGAAGCATGGGAGCGGTACAACGGCTTGCTCAGAAATTGCCCTCAACATGACCTAAATGTGCAGCAAGAGATGTCAATCTTTTATGATGGGGTCAATGTGATGACAAGAAAACTCCTTGATTCTCAAGAACCGTTGACAAAGAAAAATCCAAGGGAGGTCAAGGAGCTAATTGAAGAATTCGCGAAGCACTCTAGCGAATACCACAACCCAAGGCAAGATGGAATCAAAGGCGGTGGAGGGGCCCAAACTGAAGAAATTACAGCTGTCATGGCCATGCTGAATAACATGGATCGTAGGATAACACAAATGGACCAGTCGATACATGCCATAAGAGTGGGGTGCGAGAGATGCAGTGGTCCACACTTGACCAAGGACTACAATGTAGATGAGTTTGGGAACAGAAAAGCTCAAGTGTGCTACTCTAGTGGGGATAAGTTTGATGAGGACTGGAGGAAACGGAAGAAGGAGTGGCTGCCATATGAAGAGTATAAGAAGCAAAAAGAAGAGAAATATAGGCAGACAGGTCGAGGCCTTTATCAAAAGGAGCAGCCACCGGCCGAGAAGAAACCCGACCTAGAGACCATTTTGATAAAGTTTATGGAGGCTTCGGAAAAGAGACACGATGCCACTGATTCCGCCATTTTGGAACAACAAACTTTGATAAAAAACCAGCAAGCCTCCATCCATAACCTTGAAGTAAAATTTGGTCAACTAGCCACTCTAGTTCATGAAAAATTGTCCCCGAAGAATCCCGAAATAAAGACCCAATCTCACGTAATGGCCATTGATACTAAAGAAGATACAATATCTGAGTTCCTGGTGGCATTGGAAGAAGAACCGCAGCAGCCCAAGAAATCAAGGATCGAAAGTGGAAAAATTGCTGAACCAGGCTCGCCACGACGTGGCACTCCTCTGGCCACGACGTGGCACATGTCTGATCAAAAATACTTTGAGCCCGTTCCAGCTTATCATCCACCTTTGCCATTTCCCACCCGAGCTACACTCAGTCAACTGGAGAAGGAGCATTTAGAGTTTGTAAAGCATGTGAAGGGGATCCCAATTAATACCCCCTTTGTCGAGTCCTTATCCAAAGCCCCCGAGAACCAGAAATTACTGCAAGACTTGATAGACACTCGAAGGAAATTAAAGAAGCAGTCTACACTCATTCTAAGTGAACAAACTTCAAAAGTTGTGTTGGGAGAAACACCAGAAAAGATGGGGGATCTTGGACGCCTCACTCTTCCATGTGAGTTTGGGAATAAAATGAAGGTTAATGCTTTAGCTGATTCTGGGGCTAGCATTAATCTAATGCCTTTTTCATTTTATCAAAAATTGGAGATTCAGAAGATGAAGGCTACAAAAATGAAGATTCACATGGCGAATCGTTCGGTGACACAACCCCGTGGCATCGTGGAGGATATTTTGGTAAAAATTGGGAAATTTTTTTTTCCAATAGACTTTGTAGTCTTGGACATGAAAGAAGATCCGTATGTTCCAATAATCCTTGGTCGGCCATTGCTTAACACTGCTGGAGCCCTTGTTGATATCCGCGAGTCTAAGCTCACTTTGAGGGTTGGAGATGAACAAGAAGTCTTTGGGATAAAAGATGACTTTCAAGAAGATAAAGAAGAGGTGTTCACAATTAATGAAGAGAATGAACTGAAAGAACTGGAAAAGCTTATGGAAGAAGAGATAAAGGCAGTTCATCAACTCAAAAGGACAAAACCGAGGGCATCTGTTCCGTATTTGATTGAAGTCATAGCTTACAAGAGTCCGCCTTCTTGGGTGAGCAAAGAGGATGAGGAAATGACAAGTGATGAAGAGGATGTCACTTCAAGAGTAACAAGGCCGGTGGTGAAAAAAGAGGAGGATGCTATGGAGTGCAAGGAACAAACTAAGGGCACAAAACGTAAGCTTGAAGAAGAGGGCAAGGCAAAAAAGGAGAATTCAAAGAAGGCATATAAAAGACGAGTTCAAGCTTACAAGCGGCGGTTCAAGGAACAAAAGTTCTTAATGGTGGACTCTTCCGAAGATTCAACGTAGAAGGCACGGAGTCCAGCTCAAGACTCCAAGAAAAAGAAGCGCTTCTCGGGAGGCAACCCGAGTTTGGTTTGCATTTTCTTTTCTTTGAATTTTTTTTTTGAAATAAGGAAAGACATAATTTCATCATCTAATAACTGATAATTAGTAAAGAATTAGCTATAGGGAACTTTAAATAATGAATGAAATACAAAGTAATTAGTTAATATGTTAGACTTTATTAAAATTTTGCATTTGGCAGTTTCCACGATGTGGGCATAGCCAGCCACGTCGTGGGTCGAAATGGAAAACACGGGACTATAAAGCAGATTTAAGGTCCACGACGTGGGCATAGCCAGCCGCGTCGTGGCCTTTAAAAATTCAGGGGGGACCATTTCCTTAAAACCCTTTGACCAATAAGCCCCAATCACACTTGAAGACTGCCGCATGAACGGGAACAACATAACCCCACAACCAATTTCTTAATCTACTTCCAATTTCCTTGCAAGATCTTGCCAATTAATCTACTTGGTATGTGTTTTACTCATTATTTTGTAGTTAGTTCTTCCAATTTCAAGTTTTCATGGTTAGGGTTTGTATGGTTCACGAAATTGGTTGAATCTAGTGGTTGATTTTAGATTGAATATCCCTTAAATGTCCATAGGAACAAACCCCAAGCACTAATTTTGGTAGATACGGCATGCACATGGACCGATCTGAAAACTGTGACCGATCACGGCCCACGATGTGGCGTAGTCTGGCCACGTCGTGACTTTTGTGAAACAGGTTTAAATTGTTTTAATGTGTTTGTTGTTTGCTGCTTTGGTTTGCTTTTGTATGCAGAAATGGGACCACGACGAGCTATTCAACAGGAGGAAAACCCGATAGATGTAGCAACCATACATCCCTTATACCAGTTTCCTTAAAACATTCCCCGACCGTTGCTACTACTTACGAGAATCGGCTTGGATGGCTGTATAATAGGGAGTTTGCAATAGCCCCAATTATCGATTGGGGGTGGCTTGGTGGAGTGGGAATGGTAGCTGAGTTGGAACGTTATTGGTCGAAGACTTATGTTGGAGATCAGTTTTCTTTCACTTGTCACGGGTGGAGGAATTTATTTGCCATTCAAGAACCCGTGTACCGAGAATTATCGGTAGAGTTTTTCTCTACCATATGCTTCGAGGAAAGCACCCTTGATTTCACCTACGACCGGGCACTTGTGTTTCGTTTGGGTGGTGTGTATAGAGAGTGTAGTCTTCGGGAATTTGCTTGGCGTATGGGGCTCTATACAGAAGTGGAGATGCAATCTCCGTTTTTCATTCCGTTCTTGCTTGGATGTGCTCAGGATTTTGCTCCCGGTACTATGGATGCGCAGTTCTGGCGGGGCATTTCTAACCATGAGTACAACACTCGTGACTCGAGTGAGTCACAAATTCGGAATCCTGTTTTCTGATTTTTGCACCGCCTTATCACTTTTTAAATAAATCACAAGCATCATGGTGATAAAGTCCCCATTCAGAATCTGTTTTATTTATGGACTCTTATTACCCCGGGAGTTTGTTGTGATTTACCTTATATGTTGGCGAGGTTCATGGGGAAGAAAGCGGCCAATTCTAGGCCCGGGAGCCTGATTACTGGGGGGGCATTTGGTTACTCGCTTGGCTAGGTCATATCATATTTTGACCCATGACTTTGTAAGGAATCTTATTCGATTCCCGGACACAGACTTGACCATTCAAGTCTTGGGTGTTATGCGGGCGGTGGTGAATATCGGGGGTCATTTTGTTATACCGCCGATAGATGACGAGCAAGAGGAGGTGCAGCCAGGACAACAACCACCAGCCAGATCGCGGCGTCGGAATGTGTGGGCTAGAGGTAAAGTCGAGAGAGAACGTGCTGCTTTGCAGTATGTTCAAGGAGTGCCCACCGACCCTTTTCAGAGTCGGGTGGGAACGTATTTGCATAATCTACGGGGGCATGCCATTTACCATACCCAGCTTACTGAGGGTATTTATTCGCATTTGGGTGTGACCCGACCACCTTCTATGCCACCACAGTATCCCTATTTTCCAACATGGGAGGAGCTATGGCGTCCGCAGAATGACGGGGCAGGGCCAAGTGGAGCACAAGATCAAGATGATGATTGATTTTATTTCTTTTTCTTTTGTTTTGTTTTTGAGTAGTTTTTTTTATGTTTGAATTTGGTGTGTAATGTAAAACATTCTTAAACTATGATGTTACTTTTTATTTCTTTTGGGTTGTTCCATTTTTCAGATTAGCATTGGAATTCTAAGGAGCATAAAAGGTTAACTTTCGAGTCGTGTTTGTCTAAGTCAAGGAAGCTTAGAGTTGTGAGTTGGAACCCACAATTCAAGATAAGTGTAGGGTATATTAGTAGGAGAGAGGTTACAGTTAGGAAATATATTTGCATAGAATCATCTGAAACCAGTTAACCATTGGTCAAAGTTGCTAGAGTAAATAAAACAAATAAGCCATTTTCTGCTGATGCCCAGTTTCCACGACGTGGAATCCTTACGCCACGTCGTGGCGTTCTTGCAGTTTGAAGAAATTCAGCATTTTGGTGTTCGCGCTTTCATCCCATATCATGACGTGGCCAGTTACCTGCCACGATGTGTCCCCATTTATCATTGCCCACATTTTTCCTTACAAATACCCACTTTGAAGAATTGAAGTTTCGAGTCATGTTCGTGGTTTGTTTACGTATTCAACCAGTTCTACACCAAGTTTCTATTTTTGGAAGTCCAAATGCACGTTTTCCACACTTTTGGAGATGCTCACGCCACTATCCCAGGGGAGTCTGTTCCTTTTTCTCCCTTTTCTTTAATTTTGATTTATTTTTATGCATATAATGAGGGCATTATATGAAATAAGTGTGGGGTAGGGGTAGAAAAAGTAAATTGCTAGAAAATCATAGAATTTGATAGCTATAAAATCATAGAATTTGAGAGTAAAAATTGAAATTTTTGAAAATTTTGAATTTTTAATAATTGAATCTAGTAATAATAATTTGAGCTATAATTGCTAGTATTATGTGGGATGATCTGATGAAAGTTCAAATGTTTAGTTGAGCCAATATACGTTATAGTGCATTTGTGGCCTCCCTTATTTTAGTGAAATCATGGAACAAAAACATAACCCCGCTTGGTTTGAGGGATGCAATATGTTTAGCAGCCTAAACCTGAAATGTATCCAGGAAAATTATTATCATTAACTGATAAAGGTTGAGGTTGAGCGCCTCTGCTTAAGCATGTAGGTTTTGAGTGAAAAAAAAGTGAGATACATGTTAAAAAAAAAAAGAATTACGAGAAGAGTGTGAAGAATTTTGGAGCAAATAAAGTGAAGATCAAAAGATCAAAATTCCAAGAAATTCAAAAGTTGAAGATACCAGAAATCAAATCAAATAAGGTGGTGAATTCAAAGAAATCAAAGATCAAATGTCAAAGAAATGAAGAATCCCAAAAGAGCTCTATAGTGGTATCAATGATTGTAATTCTAGATCATGTATGCTTAGGTTGCTCAACTAAAAATACCTTGAGGATAAGGAGGTTTTCTGAGGATGGATTCGGAGGGTTGCATAAAATGAGCATTGTTCGGAAAAAGTGGGCGAGTGTTTATGAAGATTGTGAGTATTTAAAGTATGGGGGGGTACTTTAGGAATATTTTAGACACAAAAGCATGCGTTGAGGTCTTGGCATAATGGCTGAACTAGAGTCGGATTGTTTTGTGTGGTGTTAGTAATTAAGAGTTAAGTTTAAATTTGCTTGAGGGCAAGCAAAGCCTAAGTGTGGGGTATTTTGATATTGCCATATTTATACTTATTTTTAGGCAATATTTAAGTACATTTTTATTAATAAATTGGTAATATGATTAGAATAATGATACTTATGACTTTAAATTGTTATTTTCAGTCAATATAAAGGATTCTCGAAGAGAGGGACCAAAAGGGACAAAATAGGGAACATGGGAGGTTTGAAAGACAAGAAAATAATAAATTCACGATAAACACTTAATTCACGATGTGGCGATGAAGCGCACGACGTGGCACGGGTGTTCCAGAAGATAGACATCGCAACGCGGAGAATTTCCTTGGAGGATACGAATTGCTTGAAGCTCACGACGTGGCACATCTGGCCACGACGTGGCGCGGGTTTTTGAAGATTATATAAGTGCTCCTGATTATTACGAAAGGGAGAAGCTTTTGGCAGAAGAAAAGAGTTCCAGGAGACGATTCAGAGCAAAAGAAAGGTTCTGGAAGAGGGTTTTCAACACCAAAAGGAGTAAAGGTTTATATTTTAGTTAAATAAGAATATGTCTTTCATTATGTTTAGCTGTGTTGGTTTAGTTGCTATGATGAGCAGCTGAATCTAGCTACTCTTGTTTAGCTAGATGAAGCTTTAAACTTATGAATAGTTATATGCTTATGGATTAAGTTTAGTCGGTAAAAATTGCTTGTGTTTGATTTGAATAACCTAGCATGCTATTATTTGTTTATCTAATTGCTTGATTGCATGTTCTGTGTAGCTTAGTGACCATTAAACTGCATGAACCTGTTTACCTAATGATTTAGTGAATATTGAATTGTTATAGCTAGGATTGACCAATCTTAGTTAGTAATTAGAATAAATAAAGCTTAGCTGTGCTAGAGAACGTGTATTGTGATCATAATTGCGTTTATACAACAAATCTTACATAGCAGATTTACATTCATAATTAGTTATGTGTTTAATTATGTGTGAACATACATGGTTTGACATGAATTAGTTAATTATTGGTAAGTTAGAACTAAATGAATAATACAACTAAAAACCAACTTAATAATCCGTAATCATTAGCTAGCCATTAGGGAGAAGTGGATTCAAACTAAAAAAGAGTGTGTTTTTATTTATTTAATTTGATTTAAGTTCATCTGATCTTGTAAAACCAGATAAAACCCCTTTTAAATTTGTTAATAAATTAGGTTAATTTAATAGTAAGTAAATTAATTAGAACACCGTTCCCTGCGATCGACACCCGACTTACCTAAGCTATACTGTAATCTGACTAGGTACACTGCCTATAAGTGCATAGTTAGTTAAGTTTGTTAGGTTATAAATATTAAAATTAGTGAGTACTTTTGTGCACATCAGTTTCTATTGCCAAGAGAAGGGAAATTGGTTGCGAAGCTGACATATCTACCTGAAGGATCATAAGAATGGTAAGGTTAAAAAGTTTGACTTTACTTCAGGTAAGTCCACTATCTAACTCTATTAAGTTCATATTTGTAGATTCTTAATACATGATGTGATAACATTACATTTTGATATTTTGTAGGATCAAAGGAAGCTTAAAGGAAAGGCATACAGAGTCTGATCGCGAAGAGATGGATTTCGATCACATTGTTCGATGATCGGATTTTTGAGCTGCTGGTTAAGAGTTATAATAGATTGCTTAGAATTTTGTAATAACATAGTTTTCATTTGTAAGTACATTGTAAGGAAAAGTTTTTCCGCAATTATATAAATAAAGAAAAACAATTATTTTATCTTATTTTATATTTCCTTGCAATTTCATATGTGAAAATTGATGTTTGTATTTTTAGCAATATGGATTTGATTCTTTCGTTTGTGGTAGTGTCTAAATTTACCAAATAAGGAAAGATTCTCATCACCCAAGTTTCAATTGGACAGAAACTTGGGATCATGCAACTTGTATTTTATGATGAATGTGAATCTTCATCTTTGGGAAATTAGGACTAATTTCTTGTTCACATACAGAGGTGAGTTAAGTGAAGGACTAGGGGATAGGGTACACTTGGTTGTGCGTTGGTCAGGTCCACTACAAAGAACAATAAGACTATTCATTATAGTTTACTAAAGTTAGTAAATATGGTTATGCTTACAGGTTTAAGTATAGTTCTGAGTCATTGAAAAGTCTCAATGTATAGCAGAACGAATAAGAAGAATCAAAGTCGGCAGAAAGATAAACGTTTCTCCAATCTAAAAAGATGGGAGAGTACTTGAGTATTGTATTTTATGATCATCTTAATGATTTTGAAAAACATATCATAATTTGATCCTCTAAGAACGCCTTAGTGCATTTGTTTGGCTAAGAAGAGGAATCAGGAATTGTTGAAATGGTTGAATCAATTAAGATGAATCATATTGGTGGGTTTTGTATACTACAACATCCTATGGTGCACATACAACCGTAAATACTTTGGATCTATGTTTTCTATTATTATACATGTAATATTATTTCCAAAACATTAATCCTACAACTAGCATACGATTGACATAATCAACAAAAAAATGAGTCATAGAGTTACCTCTTAGTTGTAGCTTGTAGTATGGCCTTTAAGAACTTAGCACCCCAAATATGATGCCTCAAACGGTTCACTAAACACCCTTGGACAAAGGAAAACTTGAGAGAGAGTATTCTTGCACTAGAAAGCGGCTCTATGAACTCTTAGAACATGTATGGGCCGATTTTAGGTCACGGGACATTATATATAGTTGTAGGATTCATGGTAAACCCTAATCCATACCCTTGGGCCTATTATCCAAGATCCATGAATCAAGTGGGCTAAATCTTAATGGATTCTTCCATAAACTTAGTCCATCATGTACCATAATCCCTATATATATATATATATATATATATATATATATATATATATATATATATATATATATATATATATATGACTAATTCACACAATTAGTCCCCATTGATTTAATTAGTCTCCTTCGATCACTAAATTAATTGCAAACTAATTCTTGATTAATAATAATTAAATCATATCATTTCATATTAATATATTAGAACTTATAATATATTAATAATCACAAATAACCTCTTCTTAAAAGTCCATCCTATAAAACTGTCCTGGTGATATACAACCCGAAATGGACCATGCTACTCTCGGTTCAAGTACATACCAATTATAGTTATGGGCTAAGACACCTAATCCAATAGTCTCCCACTTGGATTAGTCTAATAACTATTATTGCAAGTACGATTCCACAAACCAACTAGCAATCGTAGCTCTTAAAGACCATTGTCGAACTTTGACCCAGTCATTGACACATCCATTAGATAAGGGACCATATATCCCTCCATTCTAGATATCGTATGAACTGAGACATGGATTATAACCATTCTCTCTGTTCATGTGTTGTTTCCCAATTTCTGATTTATGACGACTGACTAATTGTACAAATCAAATCAGCCCAGGCTTGGCCAAGCACTTAGGTTTGTCATCACTAAATCATCGAGGGGCCCACATATATCGCTTTTATCCCTCTAATGGTAAAAGGAATGGATAAAATTCGATTCAGATGCTTGCTTCTACTGACTCATCAAATCACAAACAACAATATGTTTGATAACACCAAGTTACTGGTGTGTTTACATATGTCAATGTGCAACCGACTTGGTTTCAAGAATATAAAATATTATCGTCTCAGAATCACTCGTGATAAAATCCATGAAGTGATTCAGATGAGCTTGGGTTTAGTCCAATACTGAGACCTTATGAGCACTCATGAATGTTGTAGCAACCTGTTGCTATGTCTAAACACTTCAGACTATCTACAAGCCAAATTCATGACAGTCTTGCCTCAATACCTACTTCCAAAGTATGATCGACTGTGGATAGTTTAAATAACCTAGTTATTCGGGAAATCAAAACATGCAAAGTGAAACACAAGACTAATCGAATCCAATATGGTGTCAAAACTTATGAATATAAATAAAACACCTTTTATTTAATCACCATATTGATTACACATTATGCATTGTATAATGTTTCGATTAATCAACTTGATACTTGAATTAAAACAACATTTATGCCATGATCCAAGCATGTACACTATGTTTGTCTATGGTGCTTTCTTTGTGAAATAGATCAATTGAAAGCATTTCAATGACACTCATTTCACAATTCCAAATCCTTACCGTAAATATAAGAATACCAAATTCTTATCATTCACAGTAATCTGTTAGATTCTAAACTTAGATGCAATGGTTCTCTTGTAATGACTATGCATAAAAGTCACAAAAACTTGACAACATATATCATAAAGTATTCCATGGGAGAGAAATTCCATGGAAACGAAGTCTCACCTTCAAAGTACATTCCTTTGAACATCCTTCTTGCATTAAGTTTTCTAATCTTACACAAATTTAAAAAATAACTTCCACTTATGGTAATATTTCCTTATTCCCATTTTGACTATCACTTCTGAACAAGAGTTGCGTCTTTTCAAAATATTTCAATATGGTGCTTCCAGAATTCAGAATATACTTCCAACTGTCCGTAAGCAACCAATCATTGGTAAACCTCAAATTGTTCTCGACAATTGCTTAACCATTTTAGTCATATCTCGTTCTAGTCCCTTTTCCTCTTAATGCCTTAGGCATTTAGAAAATTAGAACAAATTAATATTATAGCTTCTGTAATCGATCCTATATCTGAAGCATATGGGATACGATTCATAATGGTTTACATAAAGATATGATACTTTACCGGTCTCTCACTATAATATTTCCACATATAGAATTTCCTTATGTTGGATCATTTCAACATAACATTCACATATGTCCATAACTAAATTCGATTAAAATATCAATCAAAGCTTTTAGATTCGAAATGAAGTATGAATTCCTCTCCTTTAATTCTAGCAAAACAACTTTTCAAACCCTGCAACTTTGCGAATTGAAACTTGTTTTCTATAATTAACATTGCTAACTTGCAACACTTAACGTAATAATTGTACTCCCACTAGCATAATGATTACATTCTTATTAGCATAACACTTATGCTCCCACTAGCTTTGAAATTTACCCATAAATCAATTGGACTTCCAGAAATCAAAACTTATTGACTTTCTTATCAAAGTTCAGATTTCTAACACGAGATGCTTCGATAAGACTTTATCTAGGCTTCTCAAACTCATACACCTTTCCTTAGATAGCTCACAAGTGTGTCTAAACAATTTTTGAACTTACAGTAATAAGTTTCAAATGTTTAGACCTTTATCATTTCTCACAATTCGAACTATGAAGAGGGATTCCGTAATGATAATCGAATTTGAGAATGCAAATAACACAATTGCGATCTCCTCAAAATCTACTTAGTGAAAGCGTTTCCTCACAATCATTTTCATGAATTGGAGAGAAACCTTATTACACTTAGATTTTATGGTATATCTGTTCCTATCCATGTGAATTTGTCAAAACCATAATCACAAGACAAGGTTAGTGACAAATCCAAACTCATATTGACTGAACTTGTTTAATCTTAATTTCTGGCCACCTGGCGGCACAAGGGCCTACCATTGCTCCCAAGTTGTCATGCAAACAATTTAGTACTCATAGAACTCACATGCATAGTCAACCAACTGGAATGGGCACAGAAACAAGAATATGTCAGCACGATAGGTTAAAAACTCAAGTCATGTGCTAGTGATTAAACAACCGGTTTACTCTTGACTAGTTTTTGAAACTCTTCAAGATCTTTAAGACTCCCACTGACCTCTTGACATATAACATTCACATTGTCAATGAACATTACTTAACAATCAAATATTCAAGAGTTAGTGCGGTTTCTTATCAAGACAAACACTTATGACAATTGGTCTTAGTTTGTCTTTGTTTGATCCAAAATATCATAACTTACCAATTTCAAATGTACAAGAGTAGAAAACATTTTACTTTACACTTGATAAGTGTTATAAACCTTTCTTAAGATTATGTCACTCAAGTTACAATCTTGGAGTATGACTCTAAGACTTGGTTTTGGAACGAAGTATGATTCACTTTTTGATTTAACCATTTCAACAATTCACGATTCCTCTTCTTAGCTATACAAATGCACTAAGATGTCCTTAGAGAATAAATTGTGATATGGTTTCATAATCACTAAGATAATCATAAAACACGATACTCAAGTACTCTCCCTTTTTTTTAGATTGGAGAAACTTTATCTTTCTACCTAATTTGATTCTTCTTATTCGTTATGCCATACATTATAACTTTTCCAACGGTTCAGAATTATACTTAATCTTGTAAGCATAACCATATTTATTAAACTTTAGTAAATTATAACGAATAGTCTTATCGTTCTTTGTAGTGGACTTGATCAGCGCACAAATAAGTGTACCCGATCCCCTAGTCCCTCACTTGACTCGCATACACATGTAAACAAGGAATTAGTCTTAATTTCCCAAAGACGAAGGTTCTCATTCATCACACAATACAAGTTGCATGATTCCAAGTTTCTATCCAACTGAAACTTGGGTGATGAGAATCTTTCCTTATTGGTAAATTTTGATGCTACGAAAAACGAAAGAATCAAATCCATTTTCCAATATTGCTATCAATGGAAACATATAAGCAACAATTTTTCATAAATGCCATTGTAAGGAAGCTTAAAATAAGATAAATTTAAAATTTTTTCTTTATTTATAAAAATTGTGGAAAACTTATCGTTACAATGCAAATACATTTGAAAACAATGTTGTTATCTATTCCTAAGCAATCTATCATAACTCATAAGAAACGGCTCAAAATTCTGATCATCGAACCATTCAATCGAAATCTATCTCTTCACGATCAGAATTAGCTTACTCTTCCTTTAAGTTTCCTTTCATTTCTTTGATTCTACAAAACATCAAAATGTAATTACATTACATCATGTATTAAGAATCTCCAAATAGGAACTTAATAGAGTTAGATAATGGATTTTACCTGAAGTAGCGTCTTTTTTTTACTTTACCATCTTTGCGTTCTTTCAGGTAAATATGGCAGCTTCACAACCAATGCCCCTTCTCTTGGCAATAGAAACATATGGACTCTTTGGGAATGGTACACGAAACTATCTCAGACTTAGCCTTTATCTTTACCATTACTTGACTATGGCTGATCCCTTTCCATTGGGAAGAGAAAGCTTTTCTGGACTTCCAAAGTTACCATTGTCAATGTCCATGATAGTTTGGGAAGTACATCTTCCAATCAAATTTGCTTTACCAGTGCGCCAAATCATTGATGATTCAACATCAACAAGCAAATAGGCAAGATCGATAAGGGTCATGTCGTGATCTGTCATATAGTAGTTCTTAATGAACTCACTATACGACTCAGGGAGTGACTAAAGAACCAAGTCAACAACCAACTTCCTTTGAGACATCGACTCCTAACGTTCCCAACCTTTCAATGCGTGACTTCATCTCTAAGACATGTGCACACACATACCTTCCATCTTGGTGTTCGCTAGCCAATAGGGCTTGAGTGACCTTGAACTTGTGGGTCAGGGAGAATTATTGGAGGAGGTGGAGGAAGTGAAGTTCCACTACAACACGAAGAAGGGATTAATCTTTCGCCTTGATTGTCTTGTGGAATATCATCTTTATGAAGAAAGCCTTTTCCAAAAGATTTGGAAGACTATAGTTGTCAAAATTTGACATCTATAAGGGAGAAGTTCAAGTTTAGTTGATTTAAGTCCTGAATATAACACCCAAATGAAATATTAAGGCCAGGGCCCAACACAATATTTTACAATTCGGAATAGGGATGCCGTAATCCAATTGTAAAATATTTGAAGGTGAGTAAATGACAATTTACTAATTTCTACCATGAAAAATGAAATTGTTTATTAAGTTTTAAATGAATTGAATTCCTAGATCCTTTCAGATTCATTGAACTTCTCAATGGCATGTTTAAATTTCGAGTGTTCCCTTCAAGTTTGTAATTGGGATACCGAGAATCACAAACAAGGCGTAAATAACCATGTAAATTAGCTTGGTACTCTTGATGTCATTTATCACCTAATTAATGTGCCAGTTAACCGCACACGCTCCATTGATATATGAAAAACATCGAGCTACCCTTTGCCACCCTTGTTAGTCCAAGTTAGTGTGTCGGTTAACCACACACACTCTACTAACGACTTGGCAAGGTGCACAGTGCAATTTCATGGGTTAGCACCAAATTCATATTTTTCCTAAGTAACTAAGATTGAGAATTTATAAGTGTTTAGTAACTTGGTATTTTCATTATACTTTTAATGAGAATTAATGTCATATCCTATCCGTTCGGCTAACGACCCTCCACCAGTCAAGGAAGCGGTGGGTGAGAGAGGACACCTATTAAACCACCATTTTATAGGCAGTAACCTTATAACCCTTATAGACCGGCTTCGTGAATGAGGTCTACTAACGATAAGACTGACTTGTCTTATATATATATATATATATATATATATATATATATAATTATTAAACCTCTAATATTATAATAGTATAAGGGTGTATTTTAAACTTTTAAAATACTAGATGGTTTAATCTATTAATAAATTATACTCTTAATTTAATTAAACTTAAACCATGTCATTATGGAATTATTAATTCCTTTTAATTAAACATTTTAATTAATTTAATAAAGTCCATATGGTGTAATTTGAACTATCCAAAAACTTCAAGGTTCAAAATATAAAAATTCAAAATTAAAAACTATTTAATTAATTTTTTTTAATTTATGAACCCAAGATTTACACCTTTTAATTACAAGAGTTTCTAAATTTGAGACTTTTCAGATACCAAAACTTGAGGTCAAGTTTTATAACTCTTGAAAAACTTTTGATTTCCATAACTTATGAGTTTAATGTGGTTTTTATGGAAAAACTTTTCATGTTCCATAACTTGAGGACAAGTTATGGAAGACTTTAAAAAACATTTAAGATCAAATATTTCAGCTAACAAAATAATCAAATAATTTATCTATGTTCGTGTTAAAATCATAAGTCAAGATAATTCATATCAACAATTTGCAAGAAATTAGCCTAAAACTAATACAATTCTTGAATTTTTGACAATTATCTTTTAATTAGATGAGCATGATGATTACCATATCAACAAAAATCAAATTTTATGAACTAAAATATTTTGTGGTAATGATCCTAATCCAAAACAGGCCAAAAAAACGAAAAATCTACCCTTGGAAGCAATAACTCGTCGAGTGCATGAACATGACCCGCCGAGTTGACCATATAGTGAGTGGACTCGTCAAGTCAGCCACTGGACTCGGCAAGTTCATCAATCAGAGGCCAGAAAATCGATTTTTCAACTTTGAAAATTAAGCCATGCATCAAATATAATATCAAACAATCCTAGTCTCTGATACCATTGTTGGGTTTTGTGTACTACAACATCCTATGGTGCACATACAACCCTAAATACTTTGGACCTATGTTTTCTCTAATTATACATGCAATATTGTTTCCAAAGTATTAAGCATACAACTAGCATAGTATTGACATAATCAACATAAAAATGAGTTATAGAGTTACCTCTTAGTTGTAGCTTGTTGTTATAGCCTTTAAGAACTTAGCACCCCAAAAGTGAAGCCTCAAACGGTTCACAACACACCCTTGGACAAATAAAGACTTGAGAGAGAGAGAGTATTCTTGCACTAGAAATCGGCTCTATGAACTCTTAGAACATGTATGGGCCGATATTAGGTCATGGGACAGTATATATATAGTTGTAGGATTCATGGTAAACCCTAATCCATACCCTTAGGCCTATTATCCATGATCCATGAATCAAGTGGGCTAACTCTGTATGGATTTTTCCATAAACTTAGTCCATCATGTATCATAAGCCCAATATATATATATATATATATATATATATATATATATATATATATATGACTAATTTACACAATTAGTCCCCATTGATTTAATTAGTCACTTTTGATCACTAAATTAATTCTTGATCAATACTACTTAAATCATATGATTTCATATTAATATATTAGAACTTATAATATATTATTAAATTATAAATAACCTCTTCTCAAAAGTCCATCCTATCAAATTTTCCTTGTGATATGCAATCTGAAATGGACCATGCTACTCTCGGGTCAAGTATATATCAATTATAGTTATGGGATTAGACACCTAATCCAACACATACTCCGTTCCAATCACAATTGTATATACCAATTATAGTTATGGGATTAGACACCTAATCCAACACATACTTCGTTCCAAACACAACTCTTAGAGTCATACTCCAAGATTGTATATTGAGTGACATCTCAGCAAATATAGAGTAAAATGTTTTTCTACTCTTGTACATTTGAAATTGGTAAATTTTAATGTTTTGGATAAAAGAAATATCAACTAAGATCGATTGTCAAAAGTGTTTGTCTTGATAAGAAATCGCCCTAACTCTTGAATATTTGTTTGTCAAGTAATGTTTCTTGACAGAGAGAAACTTATATGTCAAGAGGTCAGTAGGAGTCTTAAAGATCTTGAAAAGTTTTAAGAACTAATCAAGAGTCAACCTATTTTTAATCACTAGCACACGAATTGAGGTTTGTAACCTATCGTGTTGACATATTCTTATTTTTGTGCCCATTCCAGTTGGTTGACTATGCATATGAGTTCTATGACTTGTCAATTGTTCGCATTACAACCTCGAAGCAATCGTAGGCCCTTGTGATGCCAGGTGGCAAGGAATTAAGATTTAACAAGTTCAGTCCATATGATTTTGGATTTGTCACTAACCTTGCCTTGTGATTATGGTTTTGAAAAATTCACATGGATAGGAACACATACACCATAAAAAATCTAAGTGTTATAAGGTTTCTCTCCCATTCATGAAAATGATTGTGAGGAAACGCTTTCAATAAGAAGATTTTAAAGAGTTAGCAATTGTGATATTTACATTCTCAAATTTGATTATGACTATGGCATCCCTCTTCATAGTTCGAATTGTGAGAGATGGGAAAAGGTCTAAATATTTGAGACTTATTGTTGTAAGTTCTAAAATTGTTTAGACACACATATGAGCTTTCTAATAAAAGGTGTGTGAGCCTCGATAAAGGCTTATCGAAGCATCTTGTGTCAGAAATCTAAACTTTGGTAAGAAAGTCAGTAAAGTATTGAATTCTAGAAGTTTTAAGAACTAATCAAGAGTCAACCTATTTTTAATCACTAGCACACGAACTGAGGTTTGTAACCTATCGTGTTGACATATTCTTATTTTTGTGCCCATTCCAGTTGGTTGACTATGCATGTGAGTTCTATGACTTGTTAATTTTTCGCATTACAACCTCGAAGCAATGGTAGGCCCTTGTGATGCCAGGTGGCAAGGAATTAAGATTTAACAAGTTCAGTCCATATGATTTTGGATTTGTCACTAACCTTGCCTTGTGATTATGGTTTTGAAAAATTCACATGGATAAGAACACATACACCATAAAAAATCTAAGTGTTATAAGGTTTCTCTCCAATTCATGAAAATGATTGTGAGGAAACACTTTCAATAAGAAGATTTTAAAGAGTTAGAAATTGTGATATTTACATTCTCAAATTTGATTATGACTATGGCATCCCTCTTCATAGTTCGAATTGTGAGAAATGGGAAAAGGTCTAAATATTTGAGACTTATTGTTGTAAGTTCTAAAATTGTTTAGACACACATATGAGCTTTCTAATAAAAGGTGTGTGAGCCTCGATAAAGGCTTATCGAAGCATCTTGTGTCAGAAATCTAAACTTTGGTAAGAAAGTCAATAAAGTATTGAATTCTAGAAGTTTTAAGAACTAATCAAGAGTCAACCTATTTTTAATCACTAGCACACGAATTGAGGTTTGTAACCTATCGTGTTGACATATTCTTATTTTTGTGCCCATTCCAGTTGGTTGTCTATGCATGTGAGTTCTATGACTTGTCAATTGTTCGCATTACAACCTCGAAGCAATGGTAGGCCCTTGTGATGCCAGGTGGCAAGGAATTAAGATTTAACAAGTTCAGTCCATATGATTTTGGATTTGTCACTAACCTTGCCTTGTGATTATGGTTTTGAAAAATTCACATGGATAGGAACACATACACCATAAAAAAATCTAAGTGTTATAAGGTTTCTCTCCAATTCATGAAAATGATTGTGAGGAAACGCTTTCAATAAGAAGATTTTAAAGAGTTAGCAATTGTGATATTTATATTCTCAAATTTGATTATGACTATGGCATCCCTCTTCATAGTTCGAATTGTGAGAAATGGGAAAAGGTCTAAATATTTGAGACTTATTGTTGTAAGTTCTAAAATTGTTTAGACACACATATGAGCTTTCTAATAAAAGGTGTGTGAGCCTCGATAAAGGCTTATCGAAGCATCTTGTGTCAGAAATCTAAAATTTGGTAAGAAAGTCAATAACGTATTGAATTCTAGAAGTTTTAAGAACTAATCAAGAGTCAACCTATTTTTAATCACTAGCACACGAATTGAGGTTTGTAACCTATCGTGTTGACATATTCTTATTTTTGTGCCCATTCCAGTTGGTTGACTGTGCATGTGAGTTCTATGACTTGTCAATTGTTCGCATTACAACCTCGAAGCAATGGTAGGCCCTTGTGATGCCAGGTGGCAAGGAATTAAGATTTAACAAGTTCAGTCCATATGATTTTGGATTTGTCACTAACCTTGCCTTGTGATTATGGTTTTGAAAAATTCACATGGATAGGAACACATACACCATAAAAAAATCTAAGTGTTATAAGGTTTCTCTCCAATTCATGAAAATGATTGTGAGGAAACGCTTTCAATAAGAAGATTTTAAAGAGTTAGCAATTGAGATATTTATATTCTCAAATTTGATTATGACTATGGCATCCTTCTTCATAGTTCGAATTGTGAGAAATGGGAAAAGGTCTAAATATTTGAGACTTATTGTTGTAAGTTCTAAAATTGTTTAGACACACATATGAGCTTTCTAATAAAAGGTGTGTGAGCCTCGATAAAGGCTTATCGAAGCATCTTGTGTCAGAAATCTAAACTTTAGTAAGAAAGTCAATAAAGTATTGAATTCTAGAAGTCCAACTGATTTCTGGATTTATGTCACAGCTAGTGGGAGCATGAATGTTATGAAAGTAACAAAATAATTGTTATGCTAGTGGGAGCATAATTATTATGGTAAGTGTTGCAAGTTAGAAATGTTAATTATAGAAAACAAAGTTTTTAATTCGCAAAGTTGCAGGGTTGATAGGTTTTTTGCTATAATTAAGGGAGAGGAACTTATACTTCATTTCAATTTTAAAAGGTTAGATTGAGATTTTAATCAAATTTAGTCAAGGATTTATATGAATACCATGTTGAAATGCTTCAACATTGGAAATTCTACATATGGAAATATTATAGCAAAAGACTGGTCAAGTATCATGTCTTTATGTAAGACATTATGAGTCGTATCCCATATGCTTCGGGTATAAGATCGATTGCATATGTTATAATATTCATGTGTTCTAATTTTCCAAATGCCTAGGGCATTAAGAGGGAAAAAGGACTAGAACTGGATATGATTAAAGTTATGAAACAACTGCTAAGAACAGTCCAAGGTTCGCCAAAGATTGGTTGCTTATGGATAGTTGGAAGTATAGTAATGGATGGACCATATTGACATTATTATGAATAGACATGATTCTATTAACAATGAGTTGTCATGTGGAAAATATGGAAATATTTCCATAATAGGAGTTGGATATCAAGAATCTATGAGAAAGTTAGTAACTTTTATGCAAGAAGGATGTTCAAAGGAATGTGCTTTGAATATGAGACTTCAGATCTATGGAATTGTCTTGTAACAATCTCCAATGGAAAGTTTTGTAATTGACAAAGTCTCTGTGACTTGTGTACATAGTCATTACAAAAGGATCAGTGCATAAAAGTTTGTAATCAAACAAATTATAGTAAGTGGCAAGAACTTGGTATTCTTACACTTACGATAAGGATTTGGAATTGTGAAATGTATATCGTTGGAAATGATTACAATTGATATATTTCAAAAATTAAGGAACGTAGGTAAACATAGTGTGCATGCTTGGAGCATGGGATAGCTATTGTTTAAATTCAAGTATTAGTTGATAAATCGAAAGAATATACAATGAATAATGTGTAATCAATATGGTGATTAAATAAAAGATGTTTTATTTACACTCAAAAGTTTTGAGGCCATATAGGATTAATATTATTCTTACGTTTCACTTTGTATATTTTTACTTCCCAAATAATAAGATTATTCAAACCATCCATAGTCGATCATACTTAGGAAGTAGGTAATGAGGCTACACTGTCATGAGTTTGCTTGTAGATTGTCTAAGGCGTTAGACATAGCAAGAGTTTCTTACACCATTCATGAGTGCTCCTGAAATAAGATTTGAGTATTGGATTCAACCCGCACTCACCTGAATTACTTCATGGTATTTATCACAAGTAATTGAGAGAAGATAATATCATAAAATCTTCAAACTAAGATATATGAGTTGTTGACTACGAGTTGGTTGTGCATTGATGGTACGAAAACGCATCAGCAACTTGATGTTATAAAACGTATCGTTATGCATGACTTAATGAGTAGCTAGTACAATCATATAATGTCAAAGTTTATCTGTTCCTTTTATCCTAAGATGATTAAAAGCGATATCTTGGGCCCCACGATGATTCTGTTTTGACTATGTTTCGAGTCCGTTCAGAACTAAATTGATGTGTTCAGTTATGTTCTGTGTTAGACGAATCGGAAATCGGGAAACAAATTGCATGACAATAAGTATGACTATGTTCCATGTAGTTATCGACATAGATATCTTGAGAACAGAGGAATATATGATCCCTTATCTGAAGGACGCGTCACTAACTAGGTCAGAGTTCGACAGTGGCATTTAAAAGCTTATGATTGCTAAGTCGGATCCAGAAGTCGCATTGGCAGTTATAGTTATTAGACTTATCCAAGTGGGAGACTGTTGGATTTGGTATCTAAGCCCATAAGTATAACTGAGATGTACTTGACCCGATTGTAGCATGGTCCTTTTGGATTTCCTTCACGAGTGCAATTCGATAGGATGGACTTTTAAGAATAAGGTTATTTATGATTTATTAAGATATTACAAGTATAATATATTATATAAAATTGTATTATTTAATTAGTATTGATCAAGAATTAGTTTTGTGATCAAAAGAGACTAATTAAATATATAGGGATTGATTGTGTAAATCAATGGTTCTTATAGTGTGGGCTAATGATCCATGGTGATTTAGGATGGGCTAAACCAATGAGACAATCCATGGATAATCCATGGAGGTTGACCCGTGGAGCCTAAGTAATATGAAAGGTCATTAGGCTTTACAAGGTATAACCCTAGCATTTACTACACTATAAAATCACACCCTCATGACCAAAATCGGTTGCCACAACATTCTTGGAGAGTGTGAATTTATTTTGTGCTAAATAACTTATTATCTCAAGACTTTTCTTGCATATTGGTGTTTGTGAACCATTAGAGGCATCACACTTGTGGTGCTCAAGCTTTTAAAGTTTAAGAACTACAAGTCCTTCTAAGAGGTAAGTCATCTAACTAGTTGTGTTGTTCATTTGACAATTTGTATGCTAGTTAGGATATATGCTTTGGAAATAGAAAATATGCATGTATAATTAGAGAAAAACATAGATCCAAAGCATTTAGGGTTGCATGTGCACCATAGGAGTGCTATTGTGCTCAAAGCACAACACATTTTGGTCATGGTATGAACGCTCATGTTCTGTTTGATTCGGGTGCTACCCGATCCTTTGTATCTCTTGCGCTTCTAGGGTTTATCGTGGTTGTGTCCTGAACCTGTTCAACAAGGGTACTCTATTGATTTGGTGTCGATTCCTCTGTAGGGATCAAAGGTTATAATCGAGATGGATTAGTTGGGCCCCAATGGGGCCATGATTAACTGTGAGCGCCAGCTAGTGAGAGTTCGAACCCCCAAGTGGGGGAGAAATGGTTATTCCCGGCAAGAGAGCTTCGTATGGGCCAGCTCTTTTTTCAGTTGCGAGGGTCAGGAGATATATTCAACCGGGTTGTTCTGGGTTCCTGGCTTTTGTAGCAAATACTCGAGTTAAGGGCACGATGACGTTAAGTGAGTTACCTATTATTTAGGATTTCCCCGATGTGTTTCCTGAGGAATTACCACGAGGGCCTCCCGAGAGGCAAGCTGAATTCCGGATTGATTTGGTTTCTAGAGCGGCTCCAATAGCTAAGGAAGCATATTGCTTGGCTTCGCCAGAGATGCAAGAGTTGTCTACACAGCTTCAGGAGCTATTAGATGAGGGATTTTTTTTGTCCAAGTAGCTCACCAATCCTGTTCGTGAAAAAGAGGGAAGGATCGCAGATTATGTAAATTGACTACAAGGAATTGAATAAGCTAAAGGTGAAGAACAACTACACGCTTTCGAGGATTGTCAACTTATTTGACCAACTTTAAGGTGCATCTTGGTTTTCCAAGATTGATTTGCGATCGGGTTGAAATATACCCTGGGGTGGGCCCATATTTGTCTTTTGGGTTGAAATATACCCCAGGGAGAGGTCCCATGGCTGGGCCCATATTTGTTTATTGGTTTGAAATATACACCATGGCTAGGCCTAACTTTATGTTTTCTATATGGTATTTTCGGGAAACTCACTAAGCCTTATGCTTACGGTTTATGTTTATGGTTTCAGGTACTTCAGTTACTAAAGGGAAGAGCCCGACGAGATGGCACAACATCCTCCCCTCATGATTTACATGTTTTTTGGATATTATTACTCTGATGATTTTGATATTGTATATTATGAATGTTTTGGAACCACTTGATGCTTGAAACTATTGATTTTAAAATGAAAAATTTTATCATTGTTTTTGGGACATTACAAGTTGGTATGAGAGCCTTGGTTAGAGGGATTCTGGCACACTTTTGAGTGTGTCGGAACTCAAACTAAGGAAATGATAATCTTTTCAAAAGAAAAAAAAATTGAATTTTAAAATGAGTTTTACTAAATGAAAAGGATGTGCAATGTGTGCAATCAGCCGAGCTCAAGTAAGTGGTTCCTAAATTACTCATATATATGTATTATGAGTAGCATGCTTAATATGAGAATTGCATGCCAGATTAGGGCTAAGGATAACTTCAGGAATCATATGATAGTATTACCTGACTTGTGTGATGCCTTATAGTCTGGGAGGATTAAATGTTATGTATTACTTGGGGTTGATATCGGCTCAGTTAATTGCTAAGTGTATTCTTTCAAATTTGTATATGATAAGATCATATAGCCTTAGAATGATCGATTTAACATCATTTCATGTTACTTGTTTGGTTGTGGACATAAGTTAGTATCATCATTTGATAGTCTATATGATGTCATTTTGTGTATAAATTTCATGCATAGGGAAACCAACAACGTTGATTGAGGTTATGGGTACTACGAGTGGTGGGAGTTGAGGATTCCTATGAAAGCCTAGGATATGTATGTTGTTTAGCATAGGATTGGTATATAGTTCTTATGTTGTGACTTAAAGGAATCAGGATGGGTCTCGAGGAAGGTACATATAGGTGTGAAAGGTAGTATAGGTCCTGTACTACTGGAAACACATGATTTGTACTTAAGACAAGATCAGACCTGGATACTCTAAGGATACCTATATAGGGGAGTACCCTCGAGTTCTATGTTGATTGTTTATATGTTTGTGTTATAGTTTGAGGATGGCGATGGTTACTCGAGGAGAAGCTTCTGAATTATGTTCAGATTCAGGTTCTGGTTTTGGATTTGGCATAGAACCCATTGATGAGAGGTTGTGAGAGCTCATAATGGATGAGTTTACTCGTAACATCTTGAATGCTACCCCAAGATGTTCGGTACCATCAAGAAGGGTATCATGGAGCTTATGAAGGACTAAATCATGGCTTTCCGGGTCGAGATTGTTGCGGGCCTGATAGGAGCACAAACTCCCTCATTTCGAGAGTTCAAGGCTTGCAGAGCTCCTGAGTTATTTGGGGCTAAAGACCCCACCGCTAGTCGAATTGGATCGCTCACATGGAGAATGCTCAGCGGACAAGTTTTTTCCCTAAGGGAACAAAGATGGGATTCACATCCTGTCTGCTGATGGATCGAGCACGTGACTGATAGGATAAGGTTGGCCGAGTTGTAGGGTCTACGACAGTGGCAGTCATGTCTTGGTAGGAGTTTGTTACGTGGTTCAAGAGGTAGTTTACACCAACGATCGAGGTGCAGTAGTTAGCGAGGGAGTTTCAAGATCTTCACCAGACTACTGAGACTATTGCGAAGATTACTGTGAAATTCAGGGAGAGGGCTCTGTTGGTTCCGCAGTATGTTGTGGATGAGGATATGAAGAAGACGAGATATCATGACATGTTGACAGATGACATCAGGGAGTTTGTGATATTTTCAGGGTCCAAGACCCTGAATGATATGGTGGAGAAAGCACATGAGCGGGAGATTAAGCTGGAGCTTCAGACGAAGTGAAAGTCGGAGCAGGTGTAGATTGCAGTGGGCCAGGATAAGAGGCCCAATACCTCTGATTCGTGCACCAGAAGCCAGTAGGACCGGAGCCGATGTGGCAAGTGTAGCAATCTACATAGTGGGGTATCTCGGGAGTTGGGTTCAGTGTTTTAGTTGTGGTCACTCGGGTCATGTGAGTAGGGACTGCACCCGAAGTGCTCTGATTTGCTTTCATTGCAATCAGACTGGCTATAAAAAAGCCGATCATCTTAGATTGACAGTACGGGTAGTGGTGGCACCCAGCCACCTTAAGGATTACTGATGGCTGCCAGGGCAAGGAGGAGACACATGTGGTGAAAAGTAGGGCATTTCAGCTGAACACCAGTGAGACCCATGCAATACCGGATGTGGTTACTGGTACGTGACTTATTGATAAAATTTATTTCTTTCCTTATTTATGCTCATTATTATATCTGATCTTGTATAGGTACCTTTAGCAAGAAATTTTGTAATGCTCCTAGGATCCAAGATTATCCATTGGAGGTCCCTATTGTTGATGATCAATCAATAAGTGCTTCGAGGGTTCATCATGGGTGTGTCCTGAACCTGTTCAGCAAGGGTACTCTATTGATTTGGTGTTGATTCCTCTACAGAGATCTAAGATTACTATCGGAATGGATTAGTTGGGCCCCAATGGGGCCAGAATTGACTGTGAGCGCCAGCTAGTGAGAGCTCGAACCCCAGTTGGGGGAGAACTGGTTATTCCTGGCGGGAGAGCTTCATATGCGCCTTCTCTTTGTTTAGATTTGAGGGTCAGGAGATGTCTTCAACAGGGTTGTCATGGGTTTATGGCTTATGTGCAAATACACGATTTGAGGGCACGATGACGTTGAGTGAGGTACCTATTTTTTGGGATTTCCCTTATATGTTTATTGAGGAATTACCAAAAGTGCCTCTCGAGAGTCAATTCAAATTTCGGATTGATTTGGTTCCTGGAGTGGCACCAATAGCCAAGGCACCATATTGCTTGGCTCCGACAGAGATGTAAGAGTTGTCTATGCAGCCTCAGGAGCTGTTAGATGAGGGATTTTTTTGGCTAAGTAGCTCATCTTGGGGAGCACCGATCCTGTTTGTTAAGAAGAAGGACGAATCACACAGGATGTATATTGACTATCGGGAGTTGAATAAGATAGCAATGAAGAACCGTTACCCATTTCTGATGATTGACGACTTATTTCACCAGCCTCAGGGTGCATCTTTGTTTTCCAAGATTGATTTGCGATCAGGTTATCATCGGATGACGGTCAGGGATGATGATGTGTAGAATACGGCCTACGAGACTTGTTATAGTTATTACGAGTTTGTGGTGATGTCATTCAGGCTCACCAATGCACCGGTAGCATTCATGTATCTTACGAACCGAGTTTGCAGGCCGATGTTGGATCAGTCGGTAATATTATTGATAGTTGATATTCTGGTCTACTTCAAGACTAAGCAGCAGAACGAGGAATGCTTGCAAGAGGTGTTGGAGAGCCAATAGAGAGAGAGAGAGATAGATAGAGAGAGATGTTGTATACCAAATTCTCTAAATGTGAGTTCTAGTTATGCGAGGTACAGTTCTTTGGGCACATTGTCAACCAGAGAGAAATATTAGTTGACTCGGCCAACCGAGGCCGTAATGCGATGGGAGGTTCTGAGGACCCAATATGAGATTCGGAGCTTCTTACATCTCACAGGGTATTATCGTAGATTTATCCAGGATTTTTCCAAGATCACTGTGCCTTTGACCCATTTGACGAAGAAGAGCGTTAATTTTCAATGGGGGGCTGATCAGTAATTGGCTTTTGAGACTCTGAGGCAGAATTGTGCGAAGCCCCGATCCTTGCGCTTCCCGTGGGTATGGATGATTTTATGGTTTAATGTGATACATCTATATCGGGTTTGGTAGATGTCCTTTTGCAGAGGAGTCACATGATTGCTTACGCATCGAGGTGATTGAAACCTCATGAAGCGAGTTATCCTACGCATCATTTCGAGTTGGGCGCTTTGGTTTTTTCCCTCAAGATTTAGAGACACAATCTATATGGGGTTAGGCATAATATCTACACTGACCACAAGAGTTTGAAGTACCTGATGGATCGGCCGAATTTGTATATGCGGGAACGGAAATGGTTTGATGTGGTAAAGGATTGTGATTGTGAGATCATGTACCACCCTGGGAAGGCCAATGTAGTGGTTGATGCATTGAGCCGCAAGGCAGTGAGCACACCTATTGGAGATGTATGTCTAAGGATGGTTATCATTTCTCCTTTATTCAATTTAATCAAGAAGGCTTAGGTGGAGGATCTGAAGAAGGAGAATTGGAAGGTAGAGTGAATCAGGGGATAGATTCCTTTATTTGTCAGAGACAGTCGGGGATTGTTAATCCAGTGTGGTAGAGTTTGGGTCCCGACTACTGGTGAAGTGAGACAGACAGTTCTAGAAAAGCTTTATAATTCAAAGTTTTTGATCCATCCAAGGGCCTCGAAGATGTATCGGGATCTAAAGTTGAGTTATTAGTGGCGTGTATGAAGAAGGAAATAGAACGGTTTATAGAGTGGTGTTTGACTTGCCGGAAAGTCAAGGCCGAACATCAGAATCCCATGGCAAGATGCAGCCATTATCCATTCCAATGTGGAAATGGGAAGAGATTACTATGGATTTCATTACAAAGCTACAAAGGATGACACGTGGAGTTGATTCTCTCTAGGTCATTGTCAATAGGTTGACCAAGAGTGCACATTTTATACCGATTGCTAAGAGTATATTTGCTGAGAAGCTAGTTGACATCTACATTCAGGAAGTGGTGGTTCGACACGGGGTGGCAATTTCAATGGTTTCAGACCTGGATTTTCGTTTCACCTCCAGGTTTTGGATGACGTTTCATGAGGAGTTGGGTACTCAACTACATTTCAATATGACATACCACCCCTAAGCTGACGATCGGAGTGAGCGTATGAATCTAACACACAAAGATATGCTCCGGGAGTGTGTATTTTATTTTATAGGGAGTTGGGATACTTACCTTCCGCTGGTCGATTTCTCCTACAACAACAGTTATCATGATAATATTGACCGGCCACCTTTTGAGATGTTGTGTGGGAGGAGGTGCAGGACCCAAGTTTGTTGGGGGAGGTCAAGGATCGGGTCATGGTGAATACTGATGTGGTACTCAAGAACACAAAGTTGATTCAATAGGTATGTGACAGGTTTCGAGTTGCACATAGCTGGCAGAAGAGCAATGTGGACTGGCGTCATTCAGGCCTCGAGCTTCAGGTGGGGGACTTGGTGCTTATGAAGGTATCACCTTGGAAAGGTGTCATCCGATTTTGGAAGCAGGGCAAGTTAGGCCCTCGATTTATCGGTCCTTTCAATATTATCACCCAGGTAGGTAGGGTTGCATACCAACTCGATTTGCCTGATGAGTTCAGTCAAATCCACAACATCTTTCATGTTTCTCAGCTCTGGAAGTTGTGCCTGATGATTCTACGGTTGTCCCTTTGGATGATATTCAGGTTGATGATTTCCTAAATTATGTTGAGAGACTAGTGGCGATCATGGACATGAGGATGAAGGCCTTACATAACAAGGTAGTGTCTTTAGTCAAGGTCCAGTGGAAGCATCAGAAGCATTCCGAATGGATGTGGGAGCCCGAGGCAGAGATGCGAGAGCACCACCCTGATTTTTTCGCAACAACAGACTTCGAGGACGGAGTCTAGTTCAATTGGGGGAGAGTTGTAACATCTTGTTTTTTTTTTCAGGTATTTCATTTTAACCCTTAGTTTGTGTATTATTTGCAAATATAGTCCCAAGTGGGATTTTTGTAATTTTGAGGCATGCATGCATATGTTGGGCGTACATTGCTTATGTTAGGCATACGTGGCTAGGGTGTAAACCTTATTTTTTAGGGTTTAGACTCTATTTAAACATCCTTATAGCCCCAAAACCTTTTCCTTCATCAACCTCCACCCCCATATCGACCCTTGCAAACCATAATCCACCTTCGAGAATATTTGAGCCTTGAGTGTGTATTTTTGTGATCATGAAGGAGGAATAAGGAAGAGTAGAACATCTTTGAAGAGTGAAGTACGTTGGATCTAGGACCACATCGGTATTTTGCACCATTTGGAGGTAAAGAGCTCTAATCTTGATAAAGTTTGACGTAGATCTTGTCTAGCCATTATTTGTGTTCATTTTGGCCCCATAAGCTTGATGTATTTGAGTATGGGTTACTCTAATCTATTGGGTTATCCTTTCACATCTCTTGAAGTGTTTAGACTCATAAAAATGAAATCTCGGTCCCTAGTTTTCCTCCGTGCATGGACTCGGTTAACTTTTAACTTTGACTAGGATTTTGACCAAGTTTGACCTAGGAGTGTAGTCTGAGTTTTGGTCACTATTATATGTAATGGTGACTAGTAGAGTCAGTATTCGGAGTAGTGTGTTGTTGCAACTATTCATGTCTATTTGTGAGGTAAGTATCCTCACTGTATCCATGGTTTGAAGGAACCAATGTCAGACCATTATTCATTTATGTAGAATGCTAGATGTTATGTGATATGTTTATCTGTAGGGTGGGTCCAACTATAGCATGTTCAAGTTGAAATATACCCCAGGTTGGGGCCTATATTTGTCTATTTTGTTGAAATATACCTCAGTGTGAGGCCCCATGGTAGGGCCCATTTATGTTTGCTATGTGGTATTTTGGTGAAACTCACTAAGCTTTTTGCATACATTTTACAATTATGGTTTCAGGTACATCTAAAGGTAAGAGCCCAGCGTGATGGCACAACATCCTCCCCACATGATTTACGCACTTTTGGATATAATTCCTCTGATGATTTTGATATTGTATATTGTGAAATTTTTGGATCAACTTGACGCTTGAAACAACTAATTTTAAAATGAAAATTTTATAATTGTTTTTAGGACGTTCAAATTTTCACTTTATTTTTATTTTTTATTCTTAGTAGGCCTAGCCTGTTAAAGTTCTTATATAATTCGTAACTTCGTCATACGATATTAATTCTGAATTATCTTTATATCGACAGATAGATATTGGTGAGATATTTAACTCTTGTTTATATTGTTTTTTGTAAGTCCCAAATCTACTTGTGTATCAATCAGATCCGTTTGATGGTGCGCTGTAACGCCCGTAGATCCGGCCCTGTCAATTTAAAGGCAATTGTAGTATTCGTCACAAGGTTTCTGTACATATAAAGAACACCGGAATTCGAGTTATAACGAAGAAGTTATGGCCCGTCGAAGTTTTACAGAAAAACCGGCATGGCACCGGGAAGCGTAAATAGTGAATTTACGATAGAGCGAGATTTAGCCTTAGCGATCTAAATGAAAGTCATAGAATATGTTAAACTAAGAACATCCATAAAAAGAACGCCCAAATCTGACTTCGTATGAAGAAGTTATGATTTTTCGAAGTTTCGGATTAGCAGTGTACAACCCGAAATTCGAATATTAGATCGAGCGATTTTCAGCCGACACGACCTGAACGAGAATCGAAGATCTCGTTAAGAGTAGCATAACGAGAAAAAAGATGGGCGAAAACAGGTGTCGGATGAAGAAGTTATGAGGATTTAACGGACCAATCCTGTCCCGACCTGTTAATAATATAAAATTTAAATAGAGTCAAAATTAGCCGACGGAGTCTAAATGAAAGTTGTAGAGTACGTTCCCACCTTCGCGTGGATATAAAGAACGTCAAAAACAGAGATCGTATGCGAAAGATACGAATTTTTAAAGTTTGTAGTGAAACTTGCGAAGCTAATGCATGAAATGATGACGTGGCCGAACTCCCAGCCGTCGGATGAAATCGCTTCGGATGGTGACACCTGGTGTGAGGGTTATGCCCAGTGTAGCGAAGAGACGCCTAGCGTCTGGAGTACGCCCCACGTCCGAAGCTGGGTACGCCCAGCGTACTTGATCTGGTCTGTGTCTGAGAATGGGTGCGAGCCAACTGGTGCGAAGCTGGCATCCTTATCCGAGAGTACGCGCCGCCTAGCCGAGGATTACGCCCAGCGTAGTCCGAGGCCTCGCAGCTATAAAAGGGGGGCGAGGGTCTCCGGATTTTTCACACTTTTTCACACCAATTTCATTCTCTCTCTAAAATTCTTTCTCTCTCTAAGGGTTTTAACCCCCCCCCCCTAAGCCCTAGTTAAACCCTAGCACCCTAAGGAAGCCCTGAGGCTCCCGGAGTCCCGAGAAAAAGGAGTTTTTCGGTTTCGAAACGCTGCTCCAATTAAGTTCCGGTTTTCGATAAAATTCGCTGTAAGTGTGCTACGCTTACGCAATTTTTTGTATAGCTTTCAAATAATTATAGGAATGTTATTAGGTCCTTAAAATAATTATTTGGGCTATTATTGGGTGTTATTAACGCTTAATAATAGTCAGACTAATTAATTTGTCGTGGTTATCGTTAAACTTAACCTTAGTGGTATCGATACTAGGTTTTATCGAAGGAATGTCGTTTTGAGAGTATCGAAGCGCTGTCCAAGTACTGAGTCACCACCTAATCAAGTGAGTGCATAGTTACTTTTAGCTTACACATAGATATGAAGTAATTTATATAAATTACGTGTTGTGTGTGTATATTATCTGTATACTTGCTATCTATGCTGGATGAACGCTTTATACATGTTTTCAATGATTTAAACTGTATATATATTTTATATCTACAAAATGTGTTGGGTAAAACATGGGTAGATGTAATAGTTGCTGTGTGACAAAATAAAATAATGAGAGGCCTTGTTATAGCTGTTCTTGATGATCTAGTCATCTAGCGGAGTATAGATGACGACCACGGACTATTCTAGACAGTCCGATGGAACACTAGCAGGCTCGCAACCTGTAGGTGTTTATTTGAATTGTGTGTTTATTCGAACTGTGTGTTCATTCGAACTATGTGCTCACCAGGTACACTCCATCCCAATGATAGTCCTTTGACTAAGTCCCTTGTGTTAGATGTTTTAGGGACGTAATGTGAGGATAACGGGAATGGGTAATTGGGTTGATTGTTTGATGTTTAAAAATAATAATTATATTATTGTGGGTTGAAAACCCTATGTGCTCACCAGGTTTCCCAACCTGACCCACTCAGTTTATTTATATCACAGGTGTGGATATGAAGTGACATTACACTGAGAGATTTATAGAGATGTAGATCACTAGTGTAAATAATTGTAAGTTCTGTTTATACTTATGTTTCTGTATTAACGATGACATCCCAAACGTTTTAAAATGAAATAAATACCTTTCTTCGAAAATGTTTTAATAACGTATTTGTTTTTCTGGGAACAAATTCCGCAACATTTTTATAAAATGAAGTACTCTGATTTTTATAAAGCATAAACAAAATCGGTCTTTTCTGGCCGTGATTTTCGGGGATGTCACATGCGCAATCCCAATCAAAGCGCACCATCAAACGGATGATGCCAGATCAAAATAAAGAAGATGGAGAGGAAGAATAATATGAATATGTGATGTATTCAAGATTGTAATGATGAACAATACACAAGATTCACAGACACTTGCACCTTCTCTCATTTCTCTCTCTAGAACACCTTAGAATACACATACTTAAGCTCTTCTAGCCGTACACTCCTCACCCACCTAACATCTATATATATGACATATGGGTCGTGAATGGGCTCACGGTTGTGAACTCGTTGACGGCCATAAACACCACCTGGGCTGTAAACAGAAATTCAAACACATATTACATTACAGAAAAATACATTTTCCTAGAAAAGTAAAGTATCAACCATAATTTAGACCCAACAATCTCCCTCTTGGTTTATAGCTTTCTTTTCTAATTGCCCAACAAGCTCCCCTAAAAATGTAGCTAATTTTTCTTGTCAATCTTCATTTGGAGTTTGGCTTCAGCTTTAATCTTCGATGTCTTCACGAGTTCAAGATGAACATATGAATCTTCAATAAATGAATTCATCTCGAGCAGTTAGGCTTTTCTTCAGAATTTGACATTGAACGCACATTGAGTGAGGAGGCTTCTTGTACTGATTCTTGAAAGATAGCGCATTCAGCTTGAGAATCATCAAAGAGAATATAAGTGAGAATGAATCTTCTGAATCAATTCAGCAGGTACAAAGATAGTAGCAAATTGATTGAGGATGCTTCAATGCAATCTGTCACATAATCTTCAAGTGCAACTTCAAATTGCTTCTTGGGTGGTTAAAATATTGAATGTTGAAAGAATATTATTCAATTCTTGTTCCTTCGAATGAAAATTCTTCGATGATCACGGATGTAGCCTGGGCTCAGAAAATCTCGATACAGTCTCCATGAGTCTCATCTACATCTGAATTCACTTTTCAAGACAAAACAAAACTAAAAGAAAACTTAAAACAAAATTTTTGGATTTTTCATATTTTCTGAACAAGAAATAAAATAGAAATAACACTATTTTGGATTTTTTTATTTTTCTGATTTTTGTTTGATATTTTTTGTTTTTTTAATTGTCCCCCTCAATTTGTGCATAGAGGAAAACTATGAACAAATTTAATAAAAACAAAATTAATTGGGATCAAAGTTGTGAGACAGTCTTAACTTTGTTTATCAATAACTTCACCTTTATGAATAGATCTGGTCGATTGACGGTATTGTGGTCCACTTAAACACAAAGAATATTGGCAAACTTTTCTAAATAAACTATTTAGCTGACAACGACCACGGGTATTCTTGTCCACTTAAATTAAGCAGTGAGATCGACAGACAACCTCTAAATGGTTCAATTTTAGTTGCACTAGAACGTGTTCCCCACTTCCCGATACACCCTGATTATCAAGAACTTCCAATAAACTCCTTACTTTAGGTGAATAGACAATTATTAAGGAGGAAGTCAGATTTAGAAATTGTTGCATATGTTGTGTCCCAGGTCGGATCTCTTTTAATCACGCAGAGGGGACAACATATGACTAACTAGGATAGAGGGATTGAGAGGTGGAATGTTGCAAATGTTGTGTTCCAGGTCAGATCATTTCAATCACGCAAAGGAGACAACATATGGCTCACAGATAGGAAGAATTGCACAGATAAAGAAGATGCATAGATATAGAGTTGCATATGTTGCATTCCATGTCGGAACTCTTCCGATCACGCAGAGGAAGAAACATATGATTGATAGATAGAAAACAATAAAATAATTCCCTACAGACCTACTTTATCAGAACCGCCCAGTTGCCCTATCAAAACTAGAATTAAGGACAAAAGTCGATACATCAAGGAAAAGTTAATTCAAAACTCTAGATGCGTATTAATTTAGTGTATCCCGTGGATTCTCGTGTTTATGTCAGTACTCAATCTACCCGAGCATCGTATGGTCAGTCCAAACGATCCTATCTAAATCCACACTGTCAAATCCTTCGTGCCTACCAGCACATTGAACACGGAGTCTAGACAATTCAGATTCAGTCCCTTACACCCCTTACACATGTTTTAGACTGTCCGTTATCACTTTATCTTGATATCACTTCCCAAACAATACCTACTAACGAAAAACTAAAAAAATAGTCTTTGAAACAAATCGATGTAAGAGAAAACTTAGGAGTATCGAAAAAAAAACTCAAACCATTAGTCACCGATCGAATTTGCATCCAGAAGCTCTGAGAACAGCACGCATAATCTTAGAACATATCCATAAATTCTTCACATAGTTAAGCATAAAACCCCATGAGCGATCCCTTCCATTCCCGAAAAGTACACATACTCTCACTTAAAGTTCTGAGTGTTACACAATTGAGAGATGTCCTCTATCATGTGTCTGGAACAGCCACTATCAACAAACTGAAGTCTGATGATATGCCTCCATAGCTGCAATGACACAGAGCGAGATCAGTTGGTCTTTGGAACCCAGGCCATTTTGAAACTGGATCGACCTTTGTCATCTTTGCAAGGGACTCTCTCACATGACATGTCCTTCTTTTCACAAACAAAAGATGTAGAAATATTAGAATCATTAGAAGACTTTGGAGAGTCATCCTTTGGTACCCATCTGTAGTAGGGTTTAACCCATTTCTTGTTGGATCGGATGGGTGCCTCGACACTTGATTTTGAACTTGTAGTCGGCTGTTGAGATGACTTTGACCTAACTGGTCTTGGCTTCACAGGAGCATCTCTTGAACTTGACTTCTGGGTCGGCATTCCCTTCTTGCCCTTGGGAGTTGATTTCTTGGCCTTAGGAGTTGAACTCTTGCCCTTCGTGGCATTCTAGTCGTCATTGTTTGAACGTGGCCTTGAGGGGTTTCTTTTGGAAAATCTCCCTCTTGGCGCATTCTGCCACCCTTGTGCATAGTAGGGAACATATGCGTGATTTGGACAGTTTCGGGCAATGTGTCTAGGTGTTCCACAGTGAAACCATGTCTTTTTCTTCACTGTGAAGTTGTTTCTTCCTGTCCATGGAGGTGTGTCCTTGCCTCGTTTCTTATTGTTCCCACAAGCACACTTGCAGCAGGTCGTCATTTTCGCTTGTTTTGGTGGCTTGTATTTTCCAACAGTAGGTTTAGAAGTAACTAAGTTAGAAGCAGCAGATTCGGAGTTCAAGGAGTCATTGGTTTGACAGTCAATAGAATTTGCAGAACTAGAATTAGTTATGTTCTCCTTGTCCTCATCCTCTACTACTTTACCTGCATATGAAGTAGAAGCATCAGAAACGTTCACCTCAACATTCTCAGTTGGCCCAGATTGTTCAGTCTCAACTGAAGCTGGTTCATGGAGTAGGCCAGACTGAACAAGAATTTCTTCCTCATTGGTCTCAAGGGGTGGGTTACAATTGTCAATGATGGGAGGCGGTACACTGTGATACCCCAGACCCTTAGTTTGATTATCTTTAAATTTTAATTGTTTTTCTATCATGGACACAACTACCTAACTTGACACATCAAATTTTTTAAAGTTGAATTCAACATCTTTATATTTTTTTTTAATGCATCAAGTTCAGCAGTCACGACATCAAAATCTTTCTTAATATATCTATAATGGACACATTTGTCACTATACTCTGCCTGGAATTTCCTATAATCATTTGTTTTGGCCTCTAATTCATCTTTCAATGGTTTCTGGCCTTTCCTAAGTTGGTACCCTTCGTACTTTAGTTCCTCGTTCTCTCTATGTAGTAATTCGTAATACACACGTAAATTCTCCAAGGAAATTTCATTGACTTTGATTTTTGAAGAACTCATTGTTTAGCAAAACTACACTTTGACTTGAAACCTCAAAACTCAACCTTAAAATTCAAATTTAAAAAGTCAAACTTCAAAAGTCAAACCGAAAAACTAAATTTGAAATTTTGAAAGTTAAAGTCAAAGTTTAAAGTCAAAGGTCAAACTTTAAAGTCCAAATCAAAGTTTTAGGTCAAAATTAAATTTAGAAAGTCAAAAATTAAAAAAGAAAAAACTAAAATTTTTGGAAGAAAATGGAATTTAAAAAAAAAAGAAATTGATTTTAGGGTTGAAAGTGTTAAAAATGCGAAATTGGGTTCGAATAGGAGTCCTTTTGAATTAAATCGTGAAGATTTGGAACAAGGTGCTTGCTAGCCCAACTGGTAAGGCGCTTGGTTGAAGAGCCAGGGGACCCGGGTTCCATCCCAGGCAACCACGAAATTTCCTTTCCCTTTTTTTAAGTGTGCGCTGCTTCGCACCAATGCTGCTGATCAAAGACTCGTTGGGCCGAGCATGTGCTCGGCCGAGGACGCAGTGAGAACCATGAACGTGCGAGGATGTTGAGCCATACACCGAGGACCGTGAACTCCGAGGGCCGCAAACTGTTCTCCGTCGTAAACGAACTCCGGGTCGTGAACCCTTCAAAGGCCGAGAACCTTCAAGGGCCATAAACCCTTCAATAGTTACAAAAAAAACGACGTTTTCCCACCCTTTTTGCTCCAAAACTCGATCAAAAACTCGTTTTTATCAAAAATGCAAAGAACAAACCCCCTATTTTGCCAAGATCTATCCAAAAACGCAGAAATCCTTCAAAAATAAGATCAAATACGCTCTAGATCTGCAAAAACTAATTGATACAATCCTGGCTCTGATACCACTTGTAAATCCCAAATCTGCTTGTGTCTCAATCAGATCCGTTTGATGGTGCGGAATCTAAATCAAACGGATGATGTCAGATCAAAATACAGAAGAATGAGTGAATTTGTGATGTATTCAAGATTGGAATGATGAACAATACACAAGATTCACACATACTTGCACCTTCTCTCCTTTCTCTATCTAGAATACCTTAGAATACACACATTTAAGCTCCTCTATTCCTACACTCCTCACCCACCTAACATCTATAAATATGACACATGGGCTGTGAATGGGTTCACGGCCGTGAACTCATTCACGGCCATAAACACCACCTGGGCCGTGAACAGAAACGTAAACACATATTACATTATAGAAAAGTACATTTTCTTTTGTTTTTTTTATTTTTTAAAATTTTCTTGATTAATGGAAACGTAAAACAAAATTAAAGATTAAGGTAATAGAAGAGTTTGCGGTCGTAAACTGTTTACAGCCGTAAACTAGATTACAGTTAAGTGGCTTACAATCAATTAATCGTTTCCGGTTCTTGAAGATTGACTATTTACGGCTTCTAAAGAACAACTATTTACGACTATTGAAGATTAAGTGATTACGGCTGTGTATGGAGTTTACGGCCGTACTGTCACAACTAGGAATTTTGGTGCCTTGTAACTACAACACTTATAACAATTATGAATCAATAACATGAAAGCATGCATGATGCTCATTCTATAACAACAAAACTCCATCAAATACTACATTCTAGCCCTACAAGTGGTCAACAAAGAATTGGAAACCTTTGAAATTCCAATTTGAGTTCACTTTGAAGTAGGACTTCCTTATTGGACGTAATGGACCAATGAGCTTTTAATTTAACTATCTTGAACCTAGAACTCTCAAATGGGCCCTAATTAGACCCATATACATGAAACTTAACATGTTTGGGCCTTATGAACCCAAAATACTGTATATTAACTTTAATGGGCCTTATTGGACCAAAACAAATTTATATTAGCCCTAATAGGTCATAAAAATCATTCTTTGATTTTTATTGGGCCAAAAATCGTCTAACATAACCATAAAATGGACTTAAGCATTCAAGGCCCAAATTTTCTTTTCTTCCCTCTCCTCTTCTCGGCCCAACTACACAAGGAAGGAGAAGTTGACTTTTGCTTGCCACCTCACCATTGTTTCTTGGTTCTCCATGCAAATAACTCATGTATCCAAGCAACCAACCCTTCACTCATCTCTCTTCCCTCCTTTCTTTCTTCCTCTCGGCCGAACCCAAACACACACACACACACACACACACTTCACTCAAAATTCTCTCACGGAAACTCTCTCCACTCCTCTCCAAATTCTCGAGATCTAAGAGGCTTTCAAAGAGATTATTCCACAAAACTCATCATATAAGGTAAGTTCATGCTTGGATCTATGACCTAGACTCTTTGTTTTATCAAAAACCTCTTCCTAATCCATACAAAATCATGATCACTCTCTTAGAAATCATCTAAGTTCGAGATCTTCCAAGGAAGGTTGCTAAAACCGAGAAATAGCATCAAACTTCTTCTAGTCTTCTTCGAAACCAAAACAACACCTCAAGGTGAGCTTTATACCCCTCTATTTTCGGTTTTCATATGTTTTTTGGGGGAGAATAGAAGAAAATGTGTAGATCTATGTGTATGTGTATGCTATGTGTGATTTTATGCATATATGGGTGTGATGTTATGTGTTTTTTTGATAAATATGTAACAAAAAGAGGTGATGATTCGAGATCTATGATATGGGAAAGGAAACAAACAAAAACAAATTTCTTTTACACTAAGCTAGTTAAAAAAAAATAGCTTATAAGTTTATGAGGAACATACTTTAACATAAAACCCATTTTAGGACTTAAAATGTTAAAAATACAAAACTTGGGGTAAAAACTGCCAAGTCACGGTTTCTTGATGGTCAAAAGAGTCAAAACAGTTTTTACAATCATTTATTTGAATATTAGAATTTTCCAAGGACTTAAAATGCAAAAATTTGAGTTATTGGGCTAAATATGGGCTTTTCGGCCCAACAAGCTCAAAATTGCGAAAATGAAGTTTTTATGGGGCCGAATTGTAACATTCTGTAAAACAGGGGACATGAAGTGAAATAAAACTATTTCTAAGGTCAAAAATGCTTTTAAACTCCAAAAAGGATAAAAAAATGTAAACTTTTTGTATTTTGGGCCAAAACTGTAAAAATTACAAAATTTGGGGTTCTAACCGAGAAACACCATTCTGGGAGGGCTAAAACTGTTTACTAAATATAATTTGGGTTAAAAATGTCTTTTCAACAAGTTTATGATAAAAAAGTGTCAAGAGAACGTTTTTAAGGACTAAAAATGAAATTCTTTTATATAAAGGACTAAAATTGTTATTTTTATAATAGAGAGGTAGTGAAAAGGGTCAAAGTCATACTTCTAAAAAATTAATTCATTAAGACAAAATACAAGATATCCGGCTAGCGACAAAACGAAAAACAAATACACCTTCAATACCAAATATCGTTATAAATGAATTGATTCGGTCTCGAATCAATACAAAACAACAAACGTGAAATCAAAACACTTCAATAGATACGTGATGACTACAATGAGTAAATCTACAAACTTTGGGCTTATGAGTTTCAAATTATGCTTGTTGGGTCTTGCAAGCCCACCAACATGATCTTTAGGCCCGAAGGGATAACGCTTATATGTTATTGGGCCTTCAATGACCCAATCTTTTATAAAAGGACTTTCAATAGCTTTGTGTGCTAGTGGACCAAAGTGTCCCACTAGAAAAGCTAGTAAGGTCATAGTAATCAAATGCGAGTTGGACCATCGTGTCTTTCGCATCCACGACAACCTAAGGAACTTACAATAGTAGTGGGACATAATACTCCCCTTCTCTTCATTTGTTAAGGCTCACGAGAAATCAAAGTAGAAAAAAATTAGGACAATATACAATATGGATTAATTCAATATTCGTTCGTTAAGACAATACAAAAATCAGTAATCACGAATACATTTCAGTATCGGGAAACATCGGGTTTCCCAGGGAATTCAATACTACTCGTTCAAAATTTTATAACTATAATACAAAATACCCTTCATATATATATATATATATATATATATATATATATATATATATATATATATATATATGTTTTTTAAAATCATTCATGCATCAACTTATGGATCTCACACTTTAATAAACAAAAGCCTTTTCAGAAAATATCGGATTTTCTGGATTTTATAAAATATACAAATCATTTTATCACAACATTGCTTATGAACTCACCAACATTTCATATGTTGACGTTTTTCCAAAATAACTTGTATTCTCAGGTAACAGGTAAGCGGAAGATTTATAAGAAGTAATGTTAGATGTTATGTTGTTAAAAACACTCGAACTATTTATGTTAGGAATGTGTAATCTAAACCAATGTACTTGATGTGAACAATTTCAGTTGTAATGTATTGATGCATGGTGACATTTATGTTATGATTCATGTATATTCATTTTGACGATATTCAATTTAAAGTCACACGAGCCCTCGGACGTTTCCGTCGTCTGGTTCGGGGGTGTGACACGTACTCCCTTCAATATCTCTAACCGTAAACACCCATAAATGATTAAAACAACAGTTTTTCAAGAAGATATTGATTTTCTTAGCTGTGAAAACACGATCGAGTGTAGAACCAAGCCTTGAACAATGAAGAAATTGAAGATCCTTTCAACCGTAAACACCACTAAAGTTTGTTTTGACACAAGATTTTCTCTGATACCAATTGTAAGGTCCCTATTGAGTGAATCAAACCAGTGATCAAAATAAACAATAACAAGGATGAGAAGAATAAAAAGAGAATCATGCAATGCACACATTGATTCATAAAACGTCTGATACACCTTGAAGAACACACAGTGACCAAAAAGTCAATCGCTCTAAATTTCTATACCATTGTTGAACACTGATGTGATGAAACTTAGAAAATCATAACTTCCTCTCACGAAGTCAGATTTATGCATTCTTGATATGTAAGGGTTTGCTTTTCCAATTCCTATGACTTTTTTTAGATTATTTGTGCTAAATAACATTCTATCAAGATTGTTATTTCATCAGTTACCAATAAATTATTAGAAAGGACATATAATACCTAATCTACAACGCACATGACTAATGACTATCCTAATCGATGATTTAAATTATAATAATTATTTATTGTATCTTAGATGTCTAGCCCGAAGTTCCGGGTATCACAATTACCACCCTCTTAGTGTGATTATGTCTCAGAATCATCAGCAGCATCGTAGCCTGAATAGTGATTTCCATGTCTCCTCTTCATCCCCTAGTAAGGTGTTCCCTTAGTACTTGTTTTCACACAGTACTATCCTAACCGATTCTTTTTGTGTTAAACACAAAATAATGTTTCAGGTTAATTTACTATATTTAATATTGTTTCTGTGTCTCTCAACCAAAACATTTGATCTACTATCTCTATATCTATATCTAAAGCTAATAGCCATCTCTAGTGCTGCAACTTTTTGGATCTTGACGTTGCATCTGAAGTCAAGTTGTCGTTTTCATTTTTCCTTAATGGTTTGAGTCTCCCCCACTTGGGTTCTAACACTCATCTACCTATTACTTACAACCATTCAAGCCAAAGATGGTTTTGTCTATATGATTGGTAGTTTTCTTTCTTGAAAGAAACTTCTGATTGTCATAATGACTCTAACATTTTTGATGCAATATTGCTGCTTGTGCTTATAATGAGCGAACTTCTTGTACGACACAAACATATTTTGATCAAGATTATGACAATTGCTTAAATTTTTCTACCAACATACGCGTGTACCAGATGGCATAAGAGGGTCATAATATTATCAACAACGACGGTTGCTGAAGTCAATATATTTTGTTTCCTTGCTCCCTCTCTAAGATGATTAACGTTTTTGTTCCTTACTTGATCATTTTGACCATATTATAGGTAATTAGATACCAACATACTACTAACATCCTTATGTGTATCTTTTCTATATTAATCATAACTCTTGCGACTTGCCAAAGGAGTATCAAACTCTTGGACTTCTATTAGCAGTGCTCTGCTTACTCTCGGATTTTTCATTTCCTGTTGGACCTCTTGCCCTAACCTTCAGGTAATAAAATTACTATCCCTTGTAGATTCATGTTTCTCCATCTAACCTAAGATGAGGTCCTTACTCCGTCTTTTTCAACTAACCAAATGGTCACATTCTAATGACCTTCTTTCATGTTCTAATGTTTTATGACCATATTGTAATATGTAGCATTTCTATTTGCTACCCACTTAGCCTCACATTCTAATGACCTTCTTTCATGTTCTGATGGTCGATTACTTAGATTATTTCCTTCTTCAATATTCTGACTAAAGTCGGTAAATACATCGAACGGAGTTCTTGGAGTAACTAACCGCTAAAGCAACTCTAAATTATTCGACCTTAATGATCACTAGGGTCGGAATAAGAGTTTTCTCTTCATCACTGAAACGAAGGTAATGATGAAACTAAAAGAAAAACGAATTGGTAGTTTTAACTATACTAGTTACTTAGACTAAAAGGGCCTTAATAACCTCGTGACTCATGTTGATCCAACTACGAATCCTATGCTTCCTGCAGTATGGGCCCGTACTACCATTCAGACCTACTCATAATCATCCCAAAAGTTGTCTTGCAGTTTCCAAGTCACCCTACGCATAAATCAATAAATGGTTTAACACACGGTATAACATATTTATAACTTTGGAAATGATTACAATAATCATCAAATTTTATTACACTTAGTGCCTCATATATTAGGCTACATGCTACAATACTATCTATGTGGGATGACTACTTCATATCTTGAACTTGGCTAGGCAGCTCCCTACTCTTGACTTCCTTAAGCGTCCTCTACTTTTTCCTTTTATTAAGAGGTTCTTCATTACATGCCCGACTTCTCTAAGCCTAAAGCATGATTCTTGTTTGGTCTTGCATTTATTAGTATAAGGATCGATCTCCCCACACTTGAAACATGTCACTTCTTCAATGTATTTCCCAAAGTGCTTCCTTTGGCACCTGGCACACCACTTCATCTCGATGTTACCCCTAGGCTCTTTGTTATTGGGGCTAGACTTTGAAAATCTATTCTTTTTATTTGATTTTCAAGACTCTTCATTATTTATTTTTCCTCCATCTTCCACATTATTGGTGGTCCTCCCCTCACTTATGTATTCCAAGGAACTAGCAACTCGGACGGATGCCTTCAAGGTAGTTTCTTGTCTCACCAATGGACCGAAATCTGTTAGTAATCCATCCTTTCGGTAAAGGTTGCAGTGTATTCTCTGACACTCAGCTTTCCTTTCTTCAGGTTCTGGAATTCATTACCTATTTTCAGAAGGTCTCTCACTGAGCAATATTCTTCTTTCATTTGCACATGTAAATCCTCCCAACACATATTTATTGTTTTTCCTTTTGGTATAACACCAGTCAATCGTTTCTACCAGTTCAACACTCTAATTTTCAGTTTTCTGGCCACGTAGATTGTTTTCTATTGGTTGCTGCAATCGCAGCTCTCGAACACCATTTCCATTTCATAGATCCAATCCATAAGTATCACTGGTGTCAGTTCTCCAGATAGATTTGGTGGTTGGGATTCCATGACGTCTTCATATTTGTATCCATTACTATAAACCTCTTTCTTGGTGTTGTTCTTTATATCCTTCTGTAGTTGTACATTCCTAATGTAACTTCTTTCCTCAAAATGACCTTTCTTTAACACTGGTTCTATAACTTGTGTTTTGAGTTCTTTCTTACTCTCTCAAATTAGTTGCCTAATCCCCTCCGTATGTTTGGCGAAAATTGCACAAATCATAACCATCGTAACTGGTTTAGTTATTGGTATAACTGCTAGCACAAGGTCCATTTATATGTTGAGGCTAGGGTTCAGGCTTTTGGTCTCCGATATCATTTCCTAATCTATTATGCATTGTCACCATGAACTTCTTGTACACCCAAGCAGTCATTTAGTGTACCACGACAAGAATGTATTATGATAAGGATGGTTTTATTTATGTTTAGATGCATAAATCCTCCTTATCACTCCGAAACGTTACATGTCAGTTCTAATACAGTAACGATAAGTTTAGAATCATGAACACATAGGTTTCTTAACCCTAGGTCGGCAACATGCCTTAACATTTCCCAAGAAATAGCATTCTAGGTAAGAAACTAAGGCATGCAATATTATATATCATTTATCACATATTAGCATGTAAGGCATTCCTCCTAAAGCATGTTGGTGCATATTTTAGCAAGTAAGGTATTCAACCTAAGTTATATTATATGATAATTTCTTATTCTTCACATTATATTAATTAAGGCATATTCCTTAAAGTATCTAGCGGCGGTGTATATTTAGGTATTTAACCTAAGGTATACTACACACTCACCTTATGCTCATCACTCAATCTACAAGTTTAAGTCCAAAAATCCTCAAAATTCCTAGTTCGCTTAAACTAATGCTCTGATACCAACTATGACATCCACTTATTTTTAGAACCAATTAAAACTTTTTCTTTACACTTTAAAATCATTTTATTTATAATTGCGGAAAATCCCAGTGCAAAAGATCCTTTTTGAGTACAACTATTTGTTTCAAAAAATTTAAACCCACTAAGGATATCATAATAAATACATAAACATATGTTATAGTGCAAAGACATGATGGTCCTAAATACTATTCCAGGATGTCTCTTAATCACTCATCATCCTAATTAAGTTCCGTAGCCTAATTCTTGATACATGCGATGCATATAAGCTGAGTAGGTCAGGTTTGGGAAAGCTTGTCAGATACATAGGTATTTCAATCCCATGATACTATTATGATAATATTTCCTTAATTATCATACCTGTAAAATCAACCATTACCAAACAATATCCATATAACCTTGCATTCATAGATATCCACTCCTACCAACCCTCACAGATCCTACTCCATGATTAACAAGAAGAAATTATTTTGCCTGATAAACCGTATAGAGCAAGGATTAACTACACAACTAGGGGCTTCCTTGGCCAATGTAAATGATAAGGCATACGACCCTATTCAGAGTGTTTGATAAACATGGTATCCAATTTCATCTACGTCTAAGGGTTATGATCCTACACTAGCAACGTAATTCAGAAGACCGTCTAAAACGATCTAGTGTTGTCACCGACTCTAGGAGATGACCAGACATATTGTTACAGCTGCCTAATCTAGACCCACCATTTCTGGTCATCCAAGGGGAATTGTATAATGTACTTCCGTACCAAGCTACCATACATCGATAACGTAAAGTGTCACAGAATAGGATTCTACTCTCCGTCCCTATCTTACGCACATTTTTCCGAATGAGACCACCTAATGTCAAAATTAATGAACTAGGAGTCCTTCACAAATCTAAGTTTATCCCTAAACAAGATTTTAATTCCTATAACCAACTTCTAATACCAACTCCATTCATAGGCAACACTATCATATCTTAAGTTGTATATGCGTTTTATATAGAGATTTAAGTGTTATTATTCATTTATTATACCAGCAATAATACTTCTAATATTGTTTAATATATAATATTATCGATTTTTCCTAACATAAAATAGAACTATATGTAATTCGCACATAACATATTATATACATATATATCTAGCATATATTTCATGAAATAAACACATAGCTCACATACAACTTCCATCGGGTATTTGATACGTTAAATAATACTTGTATTAGATCATGTTCATGAAAGGGACTATGCACTCACCTGATAAAAGTCGGTGACTGTTAATTTCGACAACACTTCACTTCACACTTTCAACAGACCTAGACGTATAAAGCACTAAGTCTTAGTCTAGTTTCATAATCCTCATAACTATAATAATTATATTCTAGATTCCTCAATAATCCTATTGTCTACATTATATCTATTAAGTATGGAATAACCAGGCAAGATCATATCGGAGGTAGGGTCCCTTTGGTATATAGAGTATACTATTTGGAAATCCCACTTTAAACACCTCGTTAAATACAGCCTAGACATCACTCTCAGAAATAGATCAATCAGTATACGACATAGAGTCACTGATAAATCTTAATTATAAGTTCAAAATAATGACTATGACTATAACTAAAAGTTACACTTAAGTTAAACTAAATGTAGCTTAACTTATAGAGTGATCTGGCGAAAACAAGGAATTATGCGAGAAAAATTTGGACCCGGGTGCTTCTAATCGTTGTTTGTCTGACACCACAAGTCCTCACTAAAGTAGCCAGGAACTAAGGAGAAAAGGGATAAAGGGTGGAAAGTGTTCCTGAGAGAATCCAGAAGAAATGAGTAAGTAAATGAGTTGAAAATCATGGAATTTATAAGGCTGAAAAGTAGTGTGCGCTACACGTTATGTATGTGCGTGTAACTTACTATTAAGAGGTGATGTGGTAGTTTCTGAGTGGTGACATGTGTCCAAATCCTATGGTAGAAGCATGTTGCGCCTCTTGTCTGTGCACGCGGTTGCACTTGAAAAATTATATTTTCTTCAAAAATTCATATCTTCTTCGTACAAGATCCATTTTCGATGTATTTTATATCCACGTGTAGCTATCGACGAGATCTACAACTTTCATTTAGACTCTGTCGGCTAATTTTTAATTTATTTTATTATTTTTTTTCAGTAGGTCTGGCTTGTTAAAGTCCACATATAATTCATAACTTTTTCATACAATATCCGTTCTCGACTATCTTTGTATCGATGGATAGGTATGGATGAGATCTTTAATTCGAATCAAGGGATAGACCCAGCGGAACCCGGCACCTGCTAGCACCTCTAAGGGTAAGGCGCTCCTGCAGAAAGGCTAGCGCCTCTAAGGGCAAGGCACTCCTGCAGAAAGGCTATCGCCCACTAGCACCTCTAAGGGCAAGTCGCTCCTGTAGAAAGGCTCACGCCTGCTAAGGACACCTTCTGCTCCTAGACAAATGATACGGTCAAGCAAAAAAGTAGATGATCAGGGCACTATTTCCAGAACCAATAGCAGTGCTTTGACAGATAGAGGAGCACGATTCTCCAATCAGCGCCCCTGATCCTGTCGCCTCTGGCGATCCTGTCTGGTACGAACAATTAGGAGCGCCTAATATAAAAGGCTACACCCACAACCCCGACAAGTAAGTCTTCTACTCCAAGTAATACCCTAAAAAACTTAGAACACCCAACTGAATTGACCGTCAGAGAGTCTTTCCAAGAGCTCCTCCCAGGAAACGGCTGACGGCCTTCTTTCCATTGTGACTTTGCAGGAACGACGAGATCACCAGTACCGGAGTTCGCCGAAGCCTGAGCTCAAAGTCACATCAATTGGCGCCATCCATTGTGTGACGAAAGAAACAACCAAAAGCACATTGTTCACAAGAAAGAGATGGCATCTGGCGACAATGGAGGATCCAGTAGGACACCAGCTAGTCCCATTCGGCCAATAGCGGCGTTAGAAGAAACGCCACCACCCATAGTGGTTTCCAGAGAGGTGCCAGATGAGGGTGGTTTGGTGGTGACCGTCAAACCACCAGAAAGACAACAGCGAATGGCTGGCGAAGAACACCTTTCCTCCGCTGCTGTCCTAATTACAATCACTCCCGCATAGACGTCCCAACCACCACCTGTGTCGTCAATGGAAAACACACATGGCACAACACCGGTTCCACTACAACAGTGAATACTAGTCCAAATGACAATGTCGCCACCCAAATTTTTTCAAACACCACCTCTAAGCCAACTGGCAATGATGCAACTGGTAGCTTCCTAGATGCCACCACTGTTTAATCAAATGGCGGGAGAGCAAGAAGTGATCCTTCAAGCGATGCCACCACTAACTCAGACGATCAACACATAATCAACATTCCACCCATCGTCGATAATCCAAACACCACTGGAAGCACAAGTGACTCCCTCAATGTCGCCGCTAGCCCAAGCAATGACAACCTAAACACCAGTTTTCTTGACACGTCGTTTCCAACGAACACACCACTCCTTCCTGTAAATTCCCACTACCAATAGGCTATTTCGAATAACCTACACACTCAAAACCTACCCATGTCATCCAACAACCCGTTAACACTACCATTTTCACAACAAGCATTTTACGGCCTAACCCATTCCTATTATACGCCTTACAAGAACTCAATCATGCAACCGCATGCAGCCACCCAACACTACAATTTGCATGTCATGCTGCCTATACCCAACCAAGACTACCTATCACGTAGCGTGACATCTCTATTTGCCAAGGAATTGTTGGACTAAAAAATTCCAAACACATCTACACTCCCCAACCTTAAAACCTACAATGGAACCACAGACCCGGACAGCCACATCGACACATATGAATGGACGATGACGTCGCTCAAGCTGGACGAACGATTCTGGTGCACATACTTTCCGACGACCCTGGACAAAAACATCGGAAAATGGTTCAAAACACTCCGCCCAGGAAGCATATACAACTTCGGACAACTTAAATATCCATTCCTTACAAACTTCATGCAATTACCAAAGTATAAAGGCGACTCACACTCGATCATCGGCTGCAAGAAAAAAAGAAAGCGGTGATAATGTGCCCTAGCAAGCATGAAAAGAAACGCGATGGCCGCGCCAGGACGCTTGAAGGCTTAGCGCTCCCGATGGGACAGACCCAGCGGAATCTAGCACCTGCTAGCGCCTCTGATGCCAAGGCGCTCCTGCAGAAAGGACTGCGACTGCTAGCGCCTCTGAGGGCAAGGCGCTCCTACAGAAAGGACTGCGACTGCTAGCGCCTCTGAGGGCAAGGCGCTCCTACAGAAAGGTTCGCGCCCGCTAAGGACCCCTTCCGCTCCAAGACAAGTGATACAGTCAAGCGATAAAGCATACAATCAAGGCACTATTGCCAGAACCAATAATAGCTCTCTGACAGATAGAGGAGCACGTTCCTCCAATCAGCGCCCTAGATCATGTCCCCTCTGGCGATCCTGTCTCGTACAGACGATCAGGAGTTCCTAATATAAAAGGCTACACCCACAACCCCGACAAGTAAGTCACCTTTTCCAAGTAATACCCTAAAAACCCTAGAATACCCAACTGACTTGACTGTCAGAGAGTCTTTCCAGGAGCTCCTCACAGGAAACGGTTGACGGCTTTTTATCCATTGTGATTTTGTAGGAACGTTGAGATCACCAGTGCCGGAGTTCGGCGAAGCCTGAGCTCAAATTCACATCAGTCAAAATATTTTTTATAATTCTTAACAAAAAATAACCAGTTGTCTTGATAAATATAAAAACTATTACCATTAGTATTTTACAGCCACGGTATCAAGAAATGATTGAATACAACTATTGAAATCACTACCATATAGCCATAATTTATCCCATGCCATGGATTTTTAAGGGATTAAATCATGGTTTAGGACATGTGGCTATAAGGTATCAAAAGGGATGCAAATATAGGTTACTCTTTGAAACAAAAAAATTATGGCTGAAGGACTTTGGTGACTATCACCCATAGGAAACATATACCATTCTTATCTTCACTGTGGTCATCACCATGTCCACCTAAAGGTACCAAACTAGCATTAAAGACATGACCATCAAAACCATTTACATATGGTTGATCGACACTCAATGTACGGTCACCATGATCAAACATTGGAACATAATTTGTATACAAGTGTTGAACACTTAAATTAGGTACCTAATTGACATATTTCATCTTTAAAAAAATTAATATTGTGACAACCCGATATTTTGAGTCAATGTAATGTAAAACCGATCAAATTTAGGTCAAAATGTAACCTTCCTAAAATCTTATTCGGATTAAATAAAGTAATAGGAATCATATCAAGGTTTGCGTACATAAAAAGAACGTCCAAATCTGACCTCGGATGAGGAAGTTATGAATTTTTGAAGAAATTCCTTAATCACGTCATTTTAAATAAATAAATAATAAAAATAATTTTGGAATTTGCCAGCGGAATCTAAACGAAAGTTGTAGATCATGGTCTCACCTTCGCGAGGATATAAAGAACGTCAAAAACGGAGTTCGTATGAGAGAGATATGAATTTTTGAAGTTTATTTAAAATAAATAAAACTTTAAATATAAATTCCCGGTAATATCCGAAGGGGAGTCATCGGATTGGACCGAAGTACGCCCTGCGTACCTTCGTACGCCCCGCGTACTGAGATCGAGGGTCTCGGATCGTCCACGTCGCACTATCCGAAGAGTTCTAACCCGTCCGACCCGTCCGAAGCTCCGACCCGTCCGACCCGACGTCCCATCCGACCCGCCGTCCCATCCGACCCGCGTACCCAGCAACCCGTCCCATCCGAACCGAGGCAGTCGAGGCTTCGGTCATGCATGACGTACGCGTACGCGCTGCGTACGAGCGTACGCCCCGCGTTCGGAGGCGGTTCAGCCTTCCTATAAATAGGATGCGAGGCTTTCCGAAAATGTTGCTCATTTCTCTCCTCTCTCTCACAACTTTGTCTCGTTTTCCGTGCCCGTTATAACCCGAAGCTCTGGTCTTTTTGCTCAAGTCCCGAGGGTCGATTTTACTCCCGAGATTCCCGAGAATCCCGAGAAAAATCCGTTTTCCAAGACGAAACTCTGCCCGGTTTTCCATCTCGCTTTCCTCAATCAATCAAGTGAGTTTCATACCCCCTAATCAACCTGTTAAATATTCTAAATGCTTTTATATGCTTTCAAAAGGGGGGGAATGCAAGTTAAATACTTATAGTTATTGTTTCAATCACCTGTGATTGTACTAATCACATGTGATTAATAACTAGGGAAATCAGTGGTTTTATCACTATTCAAACTATCTATCAAACTGTTTTACTTCTAAATGTTTTCCAAACCCACTTACTTTTCGAATTTACACTACAACTGTGATTTAAGCAAATGTTCCTTATACTTAAACTGTTTTAATCAAATCTACACCTTCAAATGGTTTTATAGATTGACATCAAGTCAATCTTTCTTTAAAAATAATACTTATGTTTCAAATGCCTTATAAATACTTATTTATGCTTTTATATTACAAATTGCATGCCCATATATGTATAGACGTATAAATAATGTTTAAAGGACTTAGGAAGGCTATCCACCTTGTTTCCTTTTCCTCGATTTGGATGTGGTCTGATAGGATTTTGGGTGACCATCCGAAGGTCGTTTCCATATTAATTATATATCAAATATACATATATAGACATGAAAGTACTTCCATAATCATATGTACTAAACGCACTGTTAACAAGTTACCATTGGGGTAACACAGAATCATACTATTACAACTACTAGATCAATGAGTCAGTTCATTCATGAGTCTATACTAGGAAGAGAATATATACAACTATACTACGAGAACATATACAACTATACTAGAACAAGAAACATCTCATCACACATGCAAGAATACGATAACAAATGTGATCCACTGTATCGGAGCATGCCTTAAATGTCATGGCCCGAGTTGTAGCCAGAATTCTCTTGGAGGGAGAGCGTTGAGTTTGCGTATAGATCTATACTGGATTGACTATCCTACACCTTGCTGCTAGCTACAGCCGGACCTGCAGGTCTGCGGGTGCCAAACGTCATTCCGTTATTACGACCGTTCTTTATGTCGTTGTTATCAGTCGATAGTATGGTGCAATTATCACATCATACCTTAATATAAATCCGGTTTAAGGTAGTAGTAATTAGTACAACAGTAGTTCTTATTATACAAAACTACAGTACTACAATGATTTACCCATTACATATTTTGGTGATAATCTCACTTAAGCATTAAAGTACAAACTATATTTTTTTTTCAAATGATAGTTATACTTGGGTAATCACACACTTTTACAACAGACGAGTTTACAAAACTGTTAAGCCTTGGTAGAAGGTTACTTTTATAGAAAATATAGGATTTTCTGAGAGATTCAAACTTTTGCAAATACTTTTAAACATTTATTTACATTTTTACAAACTTATACTTTGGGACAAGTTCAAACGTTTTTTTTACAATGAACATTGACACTAAAACACTTATGAACTCACCAGCTTAATGCTGATAAACTCTTTCAAAATAACTTGTATTCTCAGGTCATCAGTAGACAGGTACCGATGCCAGCTTTTGAGATGATGAAGCGTACTCAAGACTCATCATTTTATTATTTTGATTTACATTATATTTTTGGTGTCTAAAACTGTACAAAACACGCATGTATTAAATTTATATATTTAATGCAATGGATGATGTTGTTTGCCTATTTACATTTACTGTGTTGTGATTACCTTACATGACGTCCTCCGCCCCAGAACGTTTCCGCCGTTCTTGGTTTTGGGGTGTGACAGATTGGTATCAGAGCATTGTTTATAGTGAATTGAGTATATCAACCCATAAAAGATATACTAAACTATAAACCCATTGGGGATTTAACTCTGACCAAGAGTCTATACTTAAAATAATAAAATATTTAACTAAGTATACTAGCCTGCATTCATACTAAAATAAGTGTCACAATGACAAGAACAAAAGTATTACGATTGTTAAATATCACAAGTGAGCTCGGGGATGTATGGTCAGTCCTGGGAATGGCATAGCCTGATCAACTATGCTGATCCTAGGAGTGATTAGCACATGCCTTAGAATGGTTGTGATAGGTTAACAAGTCTAAAAACTTACCAACAATACCACAAGAAGATCAATAGAACATAAACTTAAAATACTATAGGAGTATTTTGCGCTGCTAGTTACACGTATGCTATATTCTTATACCTCTATTCTCGCATAGATCTTGATGGCTAGATATCCATCATGGCGACCCGTACTTTCCCAATAAAGGCAATGCCGGGTGGATCGATGAAGAGCCGAAGTTGACCATCCAATCCCTTTGGATGATCACCTCGCAGAAGGCTTTTCAGATGGATCCGACTCCGAGCCTGAAGTCAACAACCTACCGATTGTAGGTCAAGCCCCGAACAACAACCCTTGACCAGCGTTTCCAGGTCCTACACCCATGTGGACAAACAACCTGAACCGCTGGAGTGATGATCAGGGTCAACCCTTACCATACTTTGGGGACCGAACCTTTTACAACGTCAGCGATGGTGGCTCTACTGACCGAGCTCTGCCTGTCATTATCCGCAGAATAGCTCGTATTGTCGAGCAAGGTGGAGCAGCCGTCGACCGGGTCATAGAGATTGATGCCGACTCAGGTGTCAACACAGTCAGCATCCGCCGTCTTGAAGAAGACATGGAACGGACCCGGAGGACAAATAACACCCTGCAATAGCAGTTGGCTGCCTCACGAGCTGAAATATTGGAACTTCGAGCTCGTCAGAGGACTCAGGATCGACCCATTCAAGAGGTGTTTCGTCAAGTAGTCCGACCGCAGTACTCGCCTGGGATTTTTCCCATCGCCGTTGGTTAATGTCTAGTACAGCTCCGTCTTTTAATTAAAGAATAGCCTTTAACATCTGTGCTCCAAGTAGCGCTTGTGTGTAAAATGTTTCTAACTTCCGTACTCAAATTTGAAATCTAAGGACTGTCAAACTTTTCTATATGGTATGATGTATGACCTACTGTTAGGTCGATTTTCACTGAACTTATTACATCGGTAATACCAGTATTTTTGAGATCTAACTATCTGGGAAAAGTCTATACACTTATACTTTCCTTCAAATATTTCTTATTAAGGTTTCAAACACTCTTTCAACTGTTGGACTATGGTTAGTTAGTCCTTGTGTCACTCTCAAGTTGCTTACAAATTGATTCTTACCATCCTTCTTATCTTTTTAAACTTTCAGCTAAAGGATGCCTCCTCGCAAGTCTCCCAGGAATAGGAATAATCCTGCACCTCCACCACCTCCTCCGCCTCCGGTCATCGATACTGTAGCCCTGAATGCTGTTGTAGCTGCAGCAGTGGCAACTGCCATGGCTCAGTATCACTCTTCTGATGCCAGCAGAGGTGGAACCCCTGTGGAATCTATTCCGATCGAAATTCCTGTGCGCTCAAGGGAGTGCTCTTACAAGGATTTTACAAACTGCAAGCCGAAGCCTTTCTATGGCACCGGCGGAGTCATTGCTCTCTCGCAGTGGTTCGAGAAGACTGAATCAGTCTTCGAAATCTGTTCATGCCCTGCTGCGTGCAAGGTGAAATATGCCGCCTGCACCTTTGAGGGTAAAGCCCTAACGTGGTGGAACGGCCACGTCAAAGCGTTAACTCTCGTCGTAGCCAACGACATGGGCTGGGAAACAATGAAAGACCTCATGACTGAGGAATACTGCCCGAGGGGCGAGATCCAGAAACTGGAGCAGGAACTCTGGAACCTGTCAATGAAGGGCACCAATGTGGTCGCTTATACTGCCCGATTCAGCGAGCTGGTGGCCCTCTGCCCCAATATGGTTCCCACCGAGGGGAAGAAGATCGAGAGGTACATATGGGGGCTAGTGCCTCCGTATCAGGGGAATGTGCTAGCGTCAAACCCCGCTACCTTCGACAGTGCCAAACGATTGGCACAACGACTCATTGACCATGGAGTCAAAACCCCTGCAACCACAACCACCCTAGCCATCCCGGAACCCTCCAAACCCGCCGATACTAAGCGGAAATTCTGGGATGAAAGGAAGAAGCATCAGGCTGCCAAAAAGCAGCAATTGGTGGCAATTCATGCCGCAGTAACCCCTACTGCTGCTACTACTGCTCCGGTGAGTCGGTATGCTGGAAGTTCGCCCAAGTGCAACAAATGCAGCTACCACCACAACGGCCCTTGCCGTGAATTGCAGTGCTCTAACTGCAACAAGAAAGGACACACCGTCCGATTCTGTAAGTTCCCGGCACAACCTATCAACCAAGTCCCTGGCTCTGGCGCGAGCCCGACCTGCTATGGATGTGGCGAAGCAGGCCACTTTAAGAGGGACTGCCCCAAAGCGAGGAATGCTGGAGGAGCAGGGAGGGTACTAGCTATTGGCCACGGGGAGGCAGTTGCTGACCCGACAGTAGTAACCGGTACGTTCCTCCTCGATAACTCCTATGCATGCATTCTATTCGATAGTGGAGCGGAGCGAAGCTTCGTAAACCATAAATTTGCTCGCATGCTTAACCAACCACCGCACGCACTCAAAGAACTATTTACAGTAGAAATGGCTAATGGAAAAACTGAAAATACGAGTAGCATATACTTAGGTTGTACCCTAACCCTAGACAACCATTCATTTCCAATCGACCTCATGCCAGTCTCAATAAAAAGTTTCGATGTCATCATTGGCATGGACTGGTTAAGCCTTCATCGTGCCGACATCATGTGCTTCGAGAAAGCAGTCCGTCTAAACCTTCCGTCTAACGAAACTCTTATAGTCTATGGCGACAAACCCGGTGCAAGTCTTCGCATCATATCAAGTATTCAAGCACAGAAATACCTGCGTAAGGAATATCACGCATTCCTTGCTCACGTCGTCGACACGAACCTAGAAACGAAAGAACTAAAGAACCTCCCAGTAGTGAGCGACTTCCCCGACATTTTCCCAGAAGAACTACCCGGATTACCTCCACAACGACAAGTCGAGTTCAGAATCGACTTAGTCCCAGGAGCTACCCCAGTAGCCAAGTCGCCCTACCGTTTAGCACCAGCCGAACTGCAAGAACTCTCTGGTCAACTTAACGAACTGCTCAGCAAGGGCTTTATAAGGCCAAGTTTCTCACCTTGGGGAGCACCGGTCTTGTTTGTTAAGAAGAAGGACGGATCCTTCCGTATGTGTATTGACTACAGAGAACTCAACAAACTGACGGTCAAGAATCGTTACCCTCTGCCACGCATAGATGATCTATTCGACCAACTGCAAGGGGCGGACTATTTTTCTAAGATTGATCTGAGATCCGGATATCACCAGTTACGAGTGCTAGGGGAGGATGTGCCGAAGACCGCCTTCCGAACTCGTTACGGACATTACGAGTTCGTGGTGATGCCATTCGGATTGACCAATGCGCCCGCAGTCTTCATGGATCTGATGAATAGAGTATGCCGACCCTACTTGGATCAGTTCGTCATCGTTTTCATTGACGACATCCTAATCTACTCCCGAAGTAAGAAAGAACATGGCGATCATCTGCGACAAGTTCTAGGGACATTACGAAAAGAGAAACTTTATGCGAAGTTCTCGAAATGTGAATTTTGGATCCGAAGAGTCGAATTCTTAGGACACGTGGTAAGCAAAGAGGGAATCCACGTGGACCCATCCAAAATTAAGGCCATTGAGAACTGGTCAGCACCGAAGACTCCTACAGAAATTCGTCAATTTCTAGGTCTCGCTGGCTACTACCGCAGGTTCATTCAGAACTTCTCACGAATAGCGAAGCCTCTTACAACCCTAACCCAGAAGGGTGTGGCCTTTGACTGGGAAGAGAAACAAGAAAGAGCGTTCCAAACGCTCAAACGAGCCTTGTGCACCGCACCAATACTATCCCTTCCGGAAGGAATAGAAGACTTCGTAGTTTATTGCGATGCATCGAATCAAGGGCTCGGATGTGTTCTGATGCAGCGAGGTAAGGTCATCGCCTACGCCTCAAGACAATTGAAGACACACGAGGTTAACTACACGACCCACGATCTTGAGCTAGGAGCAGTAGTGTTTGCTCTGAAGATCTGGAGACATTACTTGTATGGAACGAAGAGCACTATCTTTACCGACCACAAGAGTTTACAACACATTTTCGATCAGAAGGAGCTCAACATGAGACAACGACGATGGGTCGAGCTACTCAGTGATTACGAATGCGATATTCGTTATCATCCGGGTAAAGCCAACGTAGTAGCAGACGCCCTAAGTCGGAAGGAATATTCTGGTCGCAAAGTCAAGTCATTATCGATAACCATCCATTCACACCTGACTAAGCAAATTCAGGCGGCTCAACTTGAGGCCATGAAATCTGAAAATGTGTCAAGTGAATCCCTTAGAGGAATGGACAAGAATTTAGAAGCCAAGGGTGACGGAGCTTTATATTTCATGAACCGGATCTGGACACCGAAGCATGGTGGCTTCCGAGACTTGGTCATGACCGAGGCGCACAACACTCGGTATTCCGTCCACCCAGGTTCAGATAAGATGTACCTGGATCTTAAGAAGCTATACTGGTGGCCTAATATGAAAGCAGAGATTGCTACCTTCGTAAGTAAATGCCTTACTTGCGCAAAGGTTAAGGTCGAGTACCAGAAGCCCTCTGGTTTATTGCAGCAACCAGAGATCCCGGAATGGAAGTGGGAGCGGATCACTATGGATTTCATAACCAAGTTGCCCAAGACAACGGGTGGACTTGACACCATATGGGTCATCGTTGATAGATTGACCAAGTCTGCACACTTCCTGCCTATCAAAGAAACCGACAAGATGGAGAAGCTTACGAGAACATACATTAGGGAAATCGTACGGCTACATGGTGTACCTATGTCCATTATCTCCGATAGAGATAGTAGGTTCACCTCAAGGTTTTGGCAATCACTACAACATTCCCTAGGAACGAGGCTGGACATGAGCACAGCCTACCATCCTCAGACCGACGGACAGAGTGAGAGGACCATCCAAACTCTGGAAGATATGTTGCGAGCCTGCGTGATTGACTTTGGGAAGGCATGGGATACTCATTTACCCCTTGTCGAGTTTTCCTATAATAATAGTTATCACACGAGCATCAAGGCTGCTCCATTTGAAGCTCTCTACGGCCGTAAGTGCAGATCCCCTCTGTGCTGGGCTGAGGTGGGTGATACCCAATTAGCCAGGGGGCAAACTTCTGACAGTACTCTCACCGGTCCGGAGATCATTCGGGAAACAACAGAGAAAATCGTTCAGATCCGTGAACGATTGAAAGCCTCCAGAGACCGACAGAAGAGCTACGCCGATAAGCGAAGGAAACCTTTGGAATTTCAGGTGGGAGACCGAGTCCTCCTCAAAGTCTCACCCTGGAAGGGCTTGATACGCTTCGGCAAGCGTGGAAAGCTTAATCCGAGGTACATAGGGCCTTTCGAGATTCTTGCAAGAGTCGGCCCCGTAGCTTACAAACTCGAACTACCAGACGCACTTCGTAACGTACATTCTACATTCCACGTATCTAACTTGAAAAAGTGCCTATCCGACGAGACTCTTGTAATCCCACTCGACGAGATCGAAATCAACGAGAGCCTCAACTTCGTGGAAGAACCTGTAGAGATCATGGACCGTGAGGTCAAGCAGACAAAGCAAAGCCGTATCCCTATCGTGAAGGTTCGCTGGAATGCCAAGCGAGGACCAGAATTCACTTGGGAACGTGAGGATCAGATGAAACTGAGATACCCTCACCTTTTTGCTTAGTTATTTGTAAATTCTAGCTTGCTTAAAATTCTAATTTCGGGACGAAATTCCTTCTAACGGGGGGATGATGTGACAACCCGATATTTTGAGTCAATGTAATGTAAAACCGATCAAATTTAGGTCAAAATGTAACCTTCCTAAAATCTTATTCGGATTAAATAAAGTAATAGGAATCATATCAAGGTTTGCGTACATAAAAAGAACGTCCAAATCTGACCTCGGATGAGGAAGTTATGAATTTTTGAAGAAATTCCTTAATCACGTCATTTTAAATAAATAAATAATAAAAATAATTTTGGAATTTGCCAGCGGAATCTAAACGAAAGTTGTAGATCATGGTCTCACCTTCGCGAGGATATAAAGAACGTCAAAAACGGAGTTCGTATGAGAGAGATATGAATTTTTGAAGTTTATTTAAAATAAATAAAACTTTAAATATAAATTCCCGGTAATATCCGAAGGGGAGTCATCGGATTGGACCGAAGTACGCCCTGCGTACCTTCGTACGCCCCGCGTACTGAGATCGAGGGTCTCGGATCGTCCACGTCGCACTATCCGAAGAGTTCTAACCCGTCCGACCCGTCCGAAGCTCCGACCCGTCCGACCCGACGTCCCATCCGACCCGCCGTCCCATCCGACCCGCGTACCCAGCAACCCGTCCCATCCGAACCGAGGCAGTCGAGGCTTCGGTCATGCATGACGTACGCGTACGCGCTGCGTACGAGCGTACGCCCCGCGTTCGGAGGCGGTTCAGCCTTCCTATAAATAGGATGCGAGGCTTTCCGAAAATGTTGCTCATTTCTCTCCTCTCTCTCACAACTTTGTCTCGTTTTCCGTGCCCGTTATAACCCGAAGCTCTGGTCTTTTTGCTCAAGTCCCGAGGGTCGATTTTACTCCCGAGATTCCCGAGAATCCCGAGAAAAATCCGTTTTCCAAGACGAAACTCTGCCCGGTTTTCCATCTCGCTTTCCTCAATCAATCAAGTGAGTTTCATACCCCCTAATCAACCTGTTAAATATTCTAAATGCTTTTATATGCTTTCAAAAGGGGGGGAATGCAAGTTAAATACTTATAGTTATTGTTTCAATCACCTGTGATTGTACTAATCACATGTGATTAATAACTAGGGAAATCAGTGGTTTTATCACTATTCAAACTATCTATCAAACTGTTTTACTTCTAAATGTTTTCCAAACCCACTTACTTTTCGAATTTACACTACAACTGTGATTTAAGCAAATGTTCCTTATACTTAAACTGTTTTAATCAAATCTACACCTTCAAATGGTTTTATAGATTGACATCAAGTCAATCTTTCTTTAAAAATAATACTTATGTTTCAAATGCCTTATAAATACTTATTTATGCTTTTATATTACAAATTGCATGCCCATATATGTATAGACGTATAAATAATGTTTAAAGGACTTAGGAAGGCTATCCACCTTGTTTCCTTTTCCTCGATTTGGATGTGGTCTGATAGGATTTTGGGTGACCATCCGAAGGTCGTTTCCATATTAATTATATATCAAATATACATATATAGACATGAAAGTACTTCCATAATCATATGTACTAAACGCACTGTTAACAAGTTACCATTGGGGTAACACAGAATCATACTATTACAACTACTAGATCAATGAGTCAGTTCATTCATGAGTCTATACTAGGAAGAGAATATATACAACTATACTACGAGAACATATACAACTATACTAGAACAAGAAACATCTCATCACACATGCAAGAATACGATAACAAATGTGATCCACTGTATCGGAGCATGCCTTAAATGTCATGGCCCGAGTTGTAGCCAGAATTCTCTTGGAGGGAGAGCGTTGAGTTTGCGTATAGATCTATACTGGATTGACTATCCTACACCTTGCTGCTAGCTACAGCCGGACCTGCAGGTCTGCGGGTGCCAAACGTCATTCCGTTATTACGACCGTTCTTTATGTCGTTGTTATCAGTCGATAGTATGGTGCAATTATCACATCATACCTTAATATAAATCCGGTTTAAGGTAGTAGTAATTAGTACAACAGTAGTTCTTATTATACAAAACTACAGTACTACAATGATTTACCCATTACATATTTTGGTGATAATCTCACTTAAGCATTAAAGTACAAACTATATTTTTTTTTCAAATGATAGTTATACTTGGGTAATCACACACTTTTACAACAGACGAGTTTACAAAACTGTTAAGCCTTGGTAGAAGGTTACTTTTATAGAAAATATAGGATTTTCTGAGAGATTCAAACTTTTGCAAATACTTTTAAACATTTATTTACATTTTTACAAACTTATACTTTGGGACAAGTTCAAACGTTTTTTTTACAATGAACATTGACACTAAAACACTTATGAACTCACCAGCTTAATGCTGATAAACTCTTTCAAAATAACTTGTATTCTCAGGTCATCAGTAGACAGGTACCGATGCCAGCTTTTGAGATGATGAAGCGTACTCAAGACTCATCATTTTATTATTTTGATTTACATTATATTTTTGGTGTCTAAAACTGTACAAAACACGCATGTATTAAATTTATATATTTAATGCAATGGATGATGTTGTTTGCCTATTTACATTTACTGTGTTGTGATTACCTTACATGACGTCCTCCGCCCCAGAACGTTTCCGCCGTTCTTGGTTTTGGGGTGTGACAAATATCATCATCGGGTATCCATGAACTAGCCAATGGATCAGTGCTGAAAAAATTTAGATGTCATGTCTTCATTCACAACATCAATATTGTCTACACTAGTAGACACTTTGAATGGAAAGCTATCTTCTTAAAGCATTATGTCTGAGAAAAAAAAACAACTATTATTTTCTACATTAAGCACTTTGTATCCATTTTTAAAGTAGAATATTCCAAAAAACTCATTTTTTTATCGTGGCTCAAAAATATCACCAAGATTTACCTTTGTAGTAAAACATAGACAACCAGAAATTCTCAAGTGACTTAAAGAAGGAACACGTTTATAAACCAACTCAGAATGAGACATGCCCTTTGAAATAGAAAAAGGAGCTCTGTTAATCAAATATGTGACCATGAGAATACATCTCCCTAACATTTCAAAAGTATTCCACTTAGAAACAAAATGGATCTTGCTACATCTAGACGATACATGTACTTCCTATCAACAATACCATTTTGATGTGGAGTTGACATGCAAGTTGTGTAATGAATTATTCAATTTTCAATAGAAAAAGGAAGCAAAATTATGGTTTAAAAACTTAGTAACATTATCAATTTTGTGTACCTTAATGTAACGCTTGGTTCTGGTATGAATTTATTCCCCTAAATTGTTGATTTTTCCTATTGGACTCGGCATGTTGAAATCTTTAACTCGGCGTGTTGAGTGGACTTTGGTGGCGGGAATTACTCAACCAACTCGGCGAGTTGAGGTGCCTCAATTCGACGAGTTGGCAGCTGGGAAGGAAACCCCAACTTTTAGGGTGTTACACGCTATTTAAAGGCCTTAAGTCTCTTGGATGGCCTCTTTACCGGCCTCCTCTGTCCAGATAACCCTAAAATCATGTATCATCATTCATTTGAGTGTGTGATCTTGTGGAGGGCATTAAGTGTTGATATTTTACACCTTTGGAGAATCTTTGAAGTTGAAGGTGCATAGCTTGGAGGGAAGACTTAGATCCCGAATCTCCACACTCATTTCAGTCATTCGGAGGTATCAAGTTTATATCTTGCTTTGTTATTGTTTAGATCTCTTTGTTTTGGGTTTTTATCATGATTTTGGGCTCATGTTTAAGTTGTCCAAGAAGTTGAGTGTTCCTACGGTTATCATGTTAGATCTAGAAATTTTATAGCCTCATTTTGGTTAAAGTTGCAAACTTTACTAGGTCCTACATCCCATTTGTGAATTAAGTCCTTTATTAAACCCATATTGATCCATAGGCTTTCTTTTAGCATGCATGGAAATAAAGTAACTTTACGTGATTTTCCAACCTTTAGAGGTCAGATCTACATTTTGGGACTTTGTTTTAAGAGTTTAAGGGCTTAATGGGTCAAGCCTCA